>NC_142930.1:64371017-64428517 GCF_046866305.1 Octopus bimaculoides
ATATATAAATATATATATATATATTTATATATATATATATATATTTATATATATATATATATTTATATATATATATATATTTATATATATATATATATATATATATTTATATATATATATATATTTATATATATATATATATATATATTTATATATATATATATATTTATATATATATATATATATATATATATATTTATATATATATATATATTTATATATATATATATATATATATTTATATATATATATATATTTATATATATATATATATATATATATTTATATATATATATATATTTATATATATATATTATATATATATATATATATGAAGGTGCATGGCTCAGTGTTTAGAGTGTCAGGCTCACAATCATGAGATAGTTAGTTTGATTCCCGGACTGGGCTGTGTGTTGTGTTCTTGAGCAAGACACTTTATTTCATGTTGCTCCAGTTCACTCAGCTGTAGAAATGAGTTGTGCTGTCACTGGTGCCAAACTGTATCAGCCTTTGTCTTTCTCTTGGATAACATTGGTGGTATGGAAAAGGGGAGGCTGGTATGCATGGGTGACTGATGGTCTTCAATAAACAACTTTGCCTGGACTTGTGCTTTGGAGGGTAAATTCCTACGTGCAATCGCATGATCATTCATGACTGAAAGGGGTCATTACTCCTTTAACCCTTTTTTTTTTATGAAATATATATTTATATATGCATTTAATGTAAATGTTGACATTCCACAATTTTTTTTTGTCACTGCCTGAGTGAAATGATGATATGAGGTTTACATTCCTTGTTGACATTGAAACTGCTTGATCTGCTCTTTCAAAGACTTGTAGAATAAAAAAATCCCTTACTTGGAAAGCAGTTAAGGGTTGGTTGTCAGAATAGTATCACTCTTGTTTTAGCATCCACTTTTTCCATGCTCACATGAACTGAATGGAATTTCTGGAGGTAGAATTTTTAAAGCTGGATGCCCTTCCTGTCACTAACCCTCATATGTTTCCAAGTAAGGTAATATTATTACATGACCAGACATGTTTTCAAGAAAGATTGGGAACAAAGGGCACTGCTTGCACGATGGAAACATTCATTTACAACTATCACACAATGACAGTAACACACACACACACACACACACACACACACACCAAATCCACTCACAAGGCTTTGGTCAGCCAGGGGCTATAGTAGAAGACACTTGCCCAAGGTGCTACACAGTAGGATTGAACCCAGAACAATATAGTTGGGAAGCAAAATTCTTACTACACAGCCATACTTGCAGCATAAAATCCTGCTTCAAATTTTGATCTCATCCAACCCATGCTAGCATGGAAAATGGACTTTAAATGAATGAATAAACCTGTCTCACATTTTCTGCTTTTCATATTGAGAATTATAATTCAGCAGACAGCATTGCCAAAAGTTTTGTTGCCTTTGTTACTGCCTATTAAAGTGCTATTTTTCTTTGTAGTACAAATGTTTCTGTTTGCTTGTTTAAGTGTTGTCCTTTTTTTTCCTTTCTGTTATTCAAATTTCTTTTTTAAATACATGTTTGTGTTTACAAAATTTTTGAAGATCTTTTCAAAATTCTTGGGTGTGTGTAAGCTAAACAAAGAAGACATGTTATTATACAATCAGCAAATATTTACAAACTAAAACAAAAATGTTCAACCACAAACCCTACTTTTTCTACCAAAGTACTCTAATATTCTTGTGTGTTGGAAAAATACTATGCTGTATTTGTTCTGTCTCTTTATGTTTTGAGTTCGAATCTTGCTGAACCCAACTTTGTTTTTCAGCTTTTTAGAGTCAATAAAATACAATACCAGTCAAATACTGAGGTCTATGAAATCATACCAACCTCTCCCCTCAAAATTGCTGGTTTTTTGCTAAAATTGGAAACATCATTTTTATATTTGTCATTATTTGCCACAAGCAAATTTTGAATGGGGTTACCTAAGAAATTGAGAATTTTCAATGATTTACTTTACATGTTAGTTCCAATTTCTCTGACATATTTCTCAAACCTGGTTGTTAGTGCTCTGAGTGTGCCTACAACTACTGGGATAACAGTTACTCTCTTCATTGCCCACATTCTTGCAGTTTTGTCTTTCAGTAGTCTGTATTTCTCAAATATTATCTGTCTCAATTTCTTTCAGTATTCTATTCACCTTCTGGGTCCACCCTCTGAAAAAATTTCTATCTAATTTCCTGAATCCATTTATTTCCATCTCCAGGTTTTCCTCAATGATACTTCTGATGCCTTTGATCATTCCACTTTGCTCATTCGGTCTTTCTATACTCTCAAGGCTTAAATCCTTATAATTCTGCTGGGTACCTTCATAAAATATAGTCCTGCCAACTTTCTCTGTAACCACATCTACTTCACTTCTTGCATTTTCGATTATTACCCTCTTTTTGATCTCATCAAGCCCTAATGCTGTAAGTCATCCTTTCTTCCTTGTTGTCCTTTCCCGGTCACAGAGTCTTTGTTCTGTAACATTTGAGCCCTGCTTCTCCATCCATATGTCCTGCATCCTCTTTCTATATCCTCTTATGGACTTCCTTTCATCATCAACGGGTCTATTGAAAAAATAACATTCCATGACAGCTATATTCATTGTCTTAGTCCATTTTGTTTTGGCAGCCATATAATGATGACCAGGCATGTGCTGCTCATCCACAGGGCACCTGCCAGGTGAAAGTCCATCACCTGTATTTCTGTCCTCATTTACGCATCGTTTGTATTAACTCATTTTTTTTATTACCCTTGTGCAGAGGAAAGTGTTGATAATGTGTCACAACCACCAGTATTTTTATCGAGATACTGTCTCTAGAAGGGTTTGTCTAAAAAACTCAAACAGGCCCTTCTACCCATAAGTTTAAGTGAGCTATCCTGTGCTAGACATGTATGTATACATACGTGTTTTATATATATATATATAGGTGCAGATGTGGCTGTGTGGTAAGAAGCTTGCTTCCCACATGGTTCCAGGTTCAGTCCCACTGTTTGGCACCTTGGACAAGTGTCTCCTACTATAGCCTTGGGCTAACCAAAGCCTTGTGAGTGGATTTGGTAGATGGGAACTGGAAGATGCCCGTCATATATATACATATATGTGTGTGTGTGTGTGTGTGTGTGTGCACGCGCGTGTGCGTGTGTATGTATTTATGTGTGTGTGTTAGTTTCTGTTTTCCCCCACCACTATCTCTTGACAACCGGTGTTGGTGTGTTTACATACCCATAGCTTAGCAGTTCAGTAGAAGAGACCAATAGTATAAGCACCAGGCTTACAAAGAATAAGTCCAGCCTGTCTTGAATTCCTCTGTTATTGCTTGGAGAACTATGATGAATAAGAGGGGGCTGAGGACTGATCCTTGGTGAACCCCTACTTCTACCCAGAATTCTTTACTATACTTGTTGCTAACCCTCATATATCTATAGTATAAATCCCATTCTGTGCATGTGTGTGTGTGTGTGCGCGTGTGTGTGTGTAAAAGATTATAACGGCTGTATTTTTCAACTGATTTTCTCCACACTGGGGACATACATTACCTATGCTCCAGGGATTGTTTTAGACTCTTAAAATTGTTCACATAATGAGTAACAGGCCCCCTGGGAGCAAAAAATACCCTTTCCTGGGTTACATGGAGAAGGGAGGTAACTCTTTGCGAAGTAATTTTCAGAAATTGTCTCCCTTACAACCATTGGTCATAAGAAAATATTGCTTTTTATATTAGATTCGTGTCTTTGAAAGTTTAAAAAAATATTTCCGGTTTTATAGCGTCAGTGACGTCTATATCTCTGACAGAAGTAACTTCAAAAATTTCACTTAAATCCGTCAACCTTAGTTAATTTCCCTAAAAATGTCTTATTTGCTTTTGCAATGGTTTTGTGTTTTTCTGTTGTTAATGGCTTTTTTCTTGTTCCTTTGATACTGGCTCTTTGGTTCACAGACAAATTTTGCTTCAACCCGTACAGTTCTTTATTTTCCATAAAAAATTCTTATTTACTTTCTGCCCATCGTATTAAGAAATATAATTTCTGTTACCCAATTATTTTCATTGTTTACTATCTTTTGCACCCGTTTATTTCTGTATGTATATATATAACCATGCCTAGAAGGAAAGTGTCAAATTTGTCTACAATGTCAAGGTTATCCAAAAGAATGTCTCTGTCCAGGGAAAGAGAGACAGTTACAGAAAGGGAAGCATACCAAGAAACGAACAGACTGTGCACTACAAAAGCTAGAGCATCTCAAAGTGATGAACAGAGGTATGCATGGCTGACAAGGAATGGGATCTCCAATACAGAGCGAAGAGCAGTTGCAACAGCTCAGAGAACTTCTATGAAGCAGCTTTCAACTATGATCCAGTAGTTCATTATGCAGATGACACTAGAGTTTCCATTGGTGTGATGACAACTGAGTGCATATATTGTAAAGCAAGAAAGTGGCCTGGAGAGACACCTGCACTGTGCTACAGTGGTGGAAAGGTTAAACTCCCTGCAATCCCCCAACCTCTAGAGCCATTGAAGAAACTGTTGTCATCAACTGACCAAGATTCCAAGCATTTCCAAAACAAAATTAGACAATACAACACTGCACTACAGATGACATCATTTGAAGCCACAAGAGAGTCAGGATTCATGCAGACTTTCAAGATCCAAGGTCAGATTTATTATTGGATTGGCTCTCTAGTACCTGTCAAATGAATCACTGAAGTTGGCCTTTCATTGTTTATAATCTGTACCTGTTTTTTGGTTATGAAATAAGCTACACAAAACGTATTTTTGAATTATGTTTATTTACTTTATATACATATATGAGTTGAAAACTTTCTTTTAGCATTTCACTTAACGTCTATGTTCCATGCTGGGATGGGTTGGAGAGTTATTAATATAGAAAGTTGGTATCTCAGCTACTAGCAGTTGAGACCTGCATGATCTAGACAGCATTATTAAATATTATTCTCTTTAACCTGGGCAACGCCGGGTGTTTCTGCTAGTATATATACATACATACATATATATATATAAATATAAAGAGATGAATTCTCTTTTTCGTGGTTTGGGTTTAACTGGCCTTTTCAGCATGTAAGGAGTACTGTCAATGGTCACCTCTTTATATTTTTAAAAATATGTCTTATAACTTTTATTTATGCATGCTAACCACTGGTAATAAATTATTTTAATTTATTACCCTCACATTTACGATAGTAATATATATATGTGTGTGTGTGTGTGTGTGTGTGTGTGTGTGTGTGTGTGTGTGTGTGTGTGTGTGTGTGTGTGTGTGTGTGTGTGTGTGTGTGTGTGTGTGTAGACTGTTGCCATGCTTGGGCACTACCTTGAAGAATACATATATTCATGTATATATATATGTATATATATATATATACTTACTTATTTATAGGTGTGGCTATGTGGTAAGACATTTGTTTCTGAACTACGTGGCTCCATCTTCAATCCCATGACACGACACCTTGGGCAAGTGTCTTCTGCTATAGCCTCAAACAAATCAAAGCCTTGTGAGTGGAGTTGGTAGACGGAAACTGTGTGTTTGTGTTTGTTTCCCTCAACATTGCTTGACAACCAATGCTGGTGTGTTTACGTCCCCGTAACTTAGTGGTTCAGCAAAAAAGACCAATAGAATAAGTGCTAGGCTTACCGAGAATAAGCTCTGGAGGCAATTTGCTCGACTAAAGGCAGTGCTCCAGCATGGCTGCAGTCAAATGACTGAAACAAGTAAAAGAATAAAAGAATATATATTTATATACATACAAATTTATATATGTGTAAGTGTGTGTATGTTTGTGTCTCCTTGTCTTTGACATTGCGTGATAGTTGTAAATGAGCATTACTGTCATGCAATTAGTGTCATTCATTTCCAATATTCTATGAAAACATGTCTAGCCATGGAAAAATATTACCTTGCCTGGAAACAGGTGAGTGTTGGTCACAGGAAGGGCATCTGACTGTAGAAATCAGCCTCAATAAACTCTGTCCAAACCCATGCAAGCATGGAAAAGCAGCTGTGAAAATGATGATGATGATGGCGATGATGATGATGACATGGGTGACAAAGCAATTTTTTATTGTAATTGAAAGCAATTTCTCATTCAAATAGCTAACTAAATTAATTGACATGATATTTTTTTCAGAAGTTTCATAAACTTGCTTAATGCACTGTATAACATTCAAAGAAATTTGAAAGGACTGTTCAAAGCCTGACATATAAATCACTGAAAAACCAGTGCAGGTCTGTAGGAAAAAAAAAAAAAAAATTGTAAAAGAAACTAAATCATAGTCTACTGGTTTTTAGTGAGTGCAGGGTGGACAATCACTCGTTAGTATCAACAAACAAAAGTTGTCTTTCAAAATGGCAGCAGTGAAGCATGAGCAGCTGTACTATCATTAACCTCATTTTATTTGATACAATCCAGGCACGACTATCTGATATCCTAAGCCACACACTTAGTCTTTTTTTTGACTATATGCTAACCTACAAATTTATGTAAGCGTATCGGCTGCTTCTCCATAACACAAAGAGATGGCTATCATGTCTCTGTGTCATACACAACATGAGAAGTAAGACTTATGAGAAATTGCTTTGTTTTCATGGGAAATAAGAATGGAACCTATAGCTGTTTAGTCCCAAGAGCGTTTAGTGAAGCTGTATAGAAATTCAAGAAATTAATGGTTCAACATATTTTTTCCTTTCAAAAAATAACTGTGGAAAAATTACCTAGGGACTCTTGTTGCAAGCAAACTCAATAATAAAGTAGGTACTAGAATAGTAAGCCAAGAAATTCTAATCAGTTAAAAATTACACCCATAGTAATGAGAATAAGTAATTCTGGTTAAGAAGAGGCTTGGGAGATAAACTTGAAATTTTAATTAAGATTATTTAAATATAGGATGTAACAGTGTGAAAGTCTCATTTTTAACAATGCATTGACAACTTCAGATATGGTTCAGTCTTATTAGACCTCATCAGTGAAGTATATTGTAACTATGACTGCCTGTGCAGAGAATGACGAGAGAGTTGTAAGCTTTTCATAAATAAATATTGACTGGCATAATGAATTAGATGTATGATCGAAAAAAGTTACTCCAGGGTGCCTGCTGCTTGAAAACTTAAGGGTAAAGTGAGTATCATAGGCACAAAACCTGAGATTTTTAGTGTAGGATATTGGGAGTGTTTTTTTACATACCTGTCATTCCCCTATGTATTAGATATGTGATACAAATTAATGAGATTTCATTGTTTCTCTATAACAGCTGTCACCTATCTTCTTTGCACTTCGGACCAGTTTCATGCAAAACAATTTTTCCATGGACCAGGGGACCATGCACATAACAAAGCATAGCAAAATAAAGTGCTCAGTATATAATTTAACTATTACACACACACACACACACATAACTTTTATATAATATCTATATAATACATATATATAAATCGCATATATAACACTTATATAATACATATATAATATATATATATCCTACATACGACGAGGTGCTGAAAAGTTCTAGGCTTTGGTAAAACAAAATACAGGAGAATCAGTTAATTATGATTTTATTCAACATATTCCCCTCTCAGATTCATACACTTATTGCAAGGGTCCTTCAGCTTTTGTAAGCCCTGTAAAAGAGCTTGGAAGGTTGGGCCTCCAACCAAGCCTTTTGCAATACTCTTGAAGCCAGGAACTTTTTAACACCCCTTCATATGTTACAGTATCATAGCATTGACCAGACTATCAGATGCTGTTATGCATCATTGGTCACTATGAGCCTCACATCGTTTTAGCTTTCAAATAATGTCACTCCACTGGCTAGGTGTGCTGGCCAATGTTCCCCCTGATTGGAAGGCTATTCTGTTGCAGTGTTACTCATTTACAGCTGAGTGGACTGGAGCAACATGAAATGAAATGTTTTGCTCAAGAATACAATGTGCAGCCAGTCTGAGAATCGAAACTGTGATCTCATGATTGTGAGTGTAACACCCTTAACCACTAGGTCATGCACCTTCATTACATATGTAACATATATAATGCAAAAATATCCCTCAGACTGCAGTAGTCAATAAAATAGAAATAAAATTTTTAAAATCTAATCTTTTTGCACAGTTCAGTACCAAATGATTCACAGCCTGGCACTAGTCTGTGGCCCATTGGTTGGGGACCTCTGTTCTATAAGACTCTCGAGAGCTGTGCAGGCAATATCACTCCTCACTCCTTGATAAATTATCACACATTCAAGTGTCAATGGTATACAATCAAGACACCACTTCACAACAAGCATACACTACTCCCATGAACAAAAACTGCAAAACATCCTCTCTTGGGATGTGACAATGCATTTTCTTTCAACAGTACCAAAAAACAATCACTATACATATCAAGGAAACACACAATACTGTACTCTCTCTAAATGTGAATTTCTTACAACTAAAGCCTCTGCAAATTTTACAAATGCCAGACCTCACAAATCTCTGAGGATTTTTTATGTTTCTTGATGACGACGGCGACGGCGGTGGCGAGCAAAACCACCACCACCACCACCATCATCATTTAATGTCTGTTTTCCATGCTGGTGTGGGTTGGGTGGCTTGACAGGAACTGGCAAGACCAAGGGCCACACCAGGTTCCATAGTCTGTTTTGGCTGGGTGCCCTTCATAACATCAACCACTTCACAGAATGTACTTGGTGCTTTTTACATGGCATGATCATCAGTACTTTTTACGTGGCACTAGCACCCACACCAATGCTTTTTATGGGTCACCTTAGTTTTAGGATCACAATTCTGTTGTAGAGAGTGGGTCTTCTTGAGTACAGCAATGCACCATATATCTTGGTCCTCTGTCATCTCTTTAGAAAGACTCAGCATTTTGGGATCGACCTTCAGTTCTATAATATAAACTGAAACAATAACTCAAGTAAATCAGAGGGATTAATTTACTCAGAGACGCCTACTGTATAAAAAAGCAATAGTTAATTTAGTTCCAATATATTCAATTCAGTGTACATAGAAACTGTAATTAGAAATGATTATGTGATGAGGAAAATACATTAACCCAATGACTAATATTATTTAAATATTTCATCAAGTAATTTCAGGTGCAAGCATGGCAGTGTGGTAAGAAGTTTGTTTCCCAACCACATGATTTTAGGTTCAGTCTCAATGCATGACTCTTTGTGAAGGTGACTTCGACTATAACGCTGGGCTGATCAAAGTTTTGTAAGTGGATTTGGTAGACAGAAACTGAAAGAAACCCATCATATATATATATATATATATATATATATATATATATATATATATGAGGGGGTGCTGAAAAATTCCTGGCTTTAAGGGTATCGTGAAAGGCCTGTTTGGAGGACCAATTTTCTGAGACTTTTTTTACAGGGGTTAGAAAAACTGAAGGACCACTACAATAAGTGTATGAATCAGGGAGGGGAATATGTTGAATAAAATCATAATTAACTGATACTCTTGTATTTTCTTTTACCCAAAGCCAGGAACTTTTCAGCAACCCCTTGAATATGTCTGTGTGTCTTTGACAACTGGTTTTGGTTTGTTTGTGTTCCCGTAACTTAGTGCATCAGCAAAAGAGACTGATAGAACAAGTACCAGGCTTTAGAAAATAAGTAAATGGGGTCAATTTGTTTGACTAACATTCTTCAAGGCAATGCCTCAGCATGGTGGCAATCTAATGACTGAAACAATTAAAAGATAATAAAAGATATTTCATTATGTATAGGAGACACTTCCAGACATATTTCAGTTTTATCATGCACTTTACTATATTTGCTGAGGTAGTGATGACAGAATCATTATGTAAACATGCAATTTTATGCATGTGTAAGAGTAAAATATTAGCAGATTAAAAAAAAGCATAAATCACAGAGGTCATTTACGTATGGAAGCCATTCAAAGACTAAAGAACAAGAAACTTCAACTACATTAACCTCATTGGTCAATAAGCCTGTAAAAGCTAATGACACTGTTCCTCCCCATCTTTCTGAAATATGTACAAAAGGACTGAAGTTTAGATAGAAATTGTCATATTAAACTAAAAGATTTGCAGTAGAGGTGAAATGACAGGAAGCATCAGGTAGGGAGCAGTTAGAGTAGCAATGTCAATTTAATTCTTAGAAACAAGACATAAGACTTGCTTGTAGTATAATCATTGTACTTCAGGCTAGTTGTATTTTTAATTTCCAAGTATTGATTTGACTTTACCATCCCCAGTGACAACCCAGGTCTCCACACTTTTCACTTCTGTGCTTTTTTCCTTCTGACTTATGGATGGTTAAAGCTTTGTTTGGACTCTAATGTGATTAGATAGCCAGCCAATTATAAGTCTTCATCTACTAGACATCTAATTGTTCAACTAATTGTATACATCCATTCGTCTACCATTATAAGAAATAGCCCGGTTTTCTCATATAGTTTATCTTGTCCAATGAATTGACAAAGAACTAGATCAACTGAAACAAATTTTTATACACAACCATGATTCTTGTGTACTTTCCCTTGATTTATTGATACTAATGGCTACACACACACATGCACGTACACCACAGGACTTCTGCAGTTTCCATTAATCATTTATCAAATTCATCTCACTAAGTATTGGTCAATTAAAGACCATAATAGGAGATACTTGCTCAAGGTGTCATACAGTGGGAGTGGACCCAGAACCATATGGTTGGGAAACGAAATTTCTTAACCTCAAAGCCAGGCCTATACATATAAAGTGAAGCCAATACTGATTTCTCAACAGACAACTCTGGACACATTTTGGTCTTATTCTGAACTCAGTCATTTAACTGTATTCATAGTATATGCTGAAGCAGTTATGAATAAATCACTAAATAAATGTTCAAAATTTTATATTGGTTAATGAAGGAAAATAGAATTGTTCAAAAAATATCTACCAAGGAAAGTGACTAATGAGCTTAAGAACTACTTCTTCAAAATGATTGAAAAATTTGGACTGGAATCTTTGGAATGTGAATGAATCTTGTTGCCAGTAAAAATAACAAATGCACACAGATATCAATGTGCATTCACCCGAATAAAGGGGACCTATAGGGATTTATTTGTTCTTGTAACAACCAATGATTTTACGAAATTCAAGTTAAACAAATTTCAAACACTGCAACCTTTTATAATGTTTTTTACTGAAACCGATATACATTTACACTTGAGATATTTCTTGATACATTTTCGATAGTTTTATTAACCAGCCCTTTAGTGTTTGTGACCTAGAAAACGAGGAATGAAGTGGGGAAGAGACCCAGAAACGAAATTGAGGCGAGGGATCATCTGAAGAATGCCAAACTTTATCAGTGTCACTTACATGATATTAAATGACATTAAATTCATCCTCAACAATAAATAAATAGGAAAATATGTCTTAAATATTTAAGCTCTATGACTTGAAGATATTCACTTTTGCTCTAAGGTTTTACTACAGTGGCCTTCCCCCACCATCTTCGCAATGTGTGTATATGTATGAGTAAATATTTCTCTGTTCAGCAACTGATATTTCTTTTCTAGAGCAAAATACTTTCTTAATTTTTCTTTCATTTAGATTACCAGAATGAACATATTCATTTAAAAATAATTTTCTTACATATATTTTTAGGAAATATGAAATGGAAAGACATAGGTAAGAAAGTTTTTTTTTTTTTTTGGTCTTTCGTCTTGCTCTTTAGTTTTATTTGCGGATTTCTTCACCATTAAATTGCAAGCATAATCATGGTGTTCACTTCACAATACACCAATAATAGAAACATGACGAAGTATAAATTTATTGTATGCTCTGAGTAACCAGTAACGAAGTGTGTACATATATATATATATATATATATATATATATATATATATATACACATTGTCTATTTGGGCACTCAAAATATGGTGTCTTGACCGTGTCACAATTATATATCTAGCGTGTGAAGGAAGTTAAGTGAATAGTGAGTGAAAAAAGAGGTGAAAGAATAAATAGGAATGAGTTAAGTATGTTAACAGCAAGTTTGTGGATACAAAGTGGGAAAGTAAATAAAATAAATAAAATGTCTCAGTCGGTGTATTTTTATTTATATTTCTTGTTACAAAATGTATTCAATAGTGATGACTTGCAAGTTGGGTTTGTGGCACAATGGATAACACGTCTGACTATGGATCAGAAGATTCCCTGTTCGAATCCTGGCAAGCTTTCAAAGTATCTTTTAAAAATTCCCATAAATCTTGTTACATTGTAAGGTAAAACTAACATAATAATTATCAATACCATTGCATCGAATGAAATCATACCATTGAATTTGCATGTACCACATTACCGGCAACAACACCTGTTTTTCAAGTTCCCTAGATATTTTTAAATATCAGTCGGACAATGAAAACAGCATATCAGAGCTGTCTTTGCACCTCACCAAAAACAATCAAACAAAATAAAAGCACCCCCCTCCCCGCCCCCAAAAAAACCAAAGTTAAAATGAATGGAGATATTAAAAAAAATGTAGATATGAGTACACTGGATGGATGTGGCTCTGTCCTTTCCAACAACTTTGTCAACAATAATTCCATATATCTTTATTCTAAAAGCACCTCTTCCATCGACTACCACTGTTTTGCAGCCTCGTGTTTCTCATAGAGGACAGATAAATCGTCATATGGTAATATTTGTAGGTGAGCTTCAAACGAAAGTGTTAAAAAGCAAAAGTTAGTTGCTGACAAGCTGAAGTAAAAGTGTAATTAATAGTAGGAATAATGTTCTCAATGTGAAAGTGTAATAATAGGAATAATGTTCCCAAAGTGAAACTTTTACGTGTGGGAAAATTGGACCTGTTGCAAGGTTTATAATTATAAGAATAATAATTCTTTCTACTATAGGAATAAAACCGGAAATTTTGGTGGAGGGAGTTAGTCGATTATATCAACCTGTGTTCAATTAGTACTTACTTTATTGACCTTGAAAAGATGGATGAAAGAAAAAATCAATGTCGGTGGAATTTGAACTTAGTTCGAAAAGCCAGAAAAAATGTCACTATAGGCGCAGGCGTTGTTAGAAGCTTGCTTCCCAACCACATGGTTCCAGGTTCAGTCCCACTGTGTGGCACCTTGGGCAAATGTCTTTTACTATAACCTTGGGCCAACGAAAGTCTTATGAGTATTTAGTAGATAAAAACTGAAAGAAGCCCGTTTTATATATATATATTTCGTTTTTGGATTTGGTTTGCAAGATTCTTTATGTGAGTCAGTGTGTTGAAGCATATTCTGTTGTGTCTGGGGAGAGTCATTCTCTTTTAGTGCCTTATAATTTAACACACTCACTGGTAAAATTTCAACTCATTTACTTATTTTTCTAAAATTTTCATTGTGTCTTGCAGCCTTTTCAATAGTTGTTGACTTTCAGAGAGAAATTTTACTGGTAAGTGTGCTAAATTATAAAGCACTAAAAGAGAATGACTCTCCCCAGACACAACAGTATATATATATATATATATATATATTTGTGTGTTTAAGTCTGTGTTCATCTCGCCCCACCATTGCTTGACAACCGATATTGGTGTGTTTATGTCCCTGTAATTTAGTGGTTCGGCAAGAGAGACCGATAGAATAAGTACTAGGCTTACAAAGAATAAGTCGATTGTTTGATTTGTTCAACTAAAAGACCTCTTAATGTGGTACTCCAGTATGGCCACAGACAAACGACTGAAACAAGTAAAAGAAAAAAAGTATTTGTCCAGCATGCTAACAATTCTGCCAGCTCATTACCTTGATAATTATTCTTTCTACTATAGGCACAAGATCTGAAATTTTGAGTGAGGGGGTTGTCAATTATATTGACTGCAGTGTTCAACTTGTACTTATTTTATCAACTCCAAAAGATGAAAAGAAAAGTCGACCTCGGTAGAATTTGAACTTGGAATGAAAAGTCAGAAGTAATATTGCTAAGTATTTTTTGTTTGCTGTACTAAGGATTCTGTCAGCTCACTAATTTGATAGTAAAGCTGATAATAATATAAATTATTTTCTGATAAATGTATGAGCTGTTTTATGAGATGTAAATTAGATAGGTAGGTAGGCATCTATCAGTTTCGAAAGACCAAGGATCTTCTGTGCCTGGAGAATTGTGTGTCAGCTGCTGATGGTGATGCAGTGTTTGCTGCAGGTGTGCAGATCCATACAGGAGTGGCAGTCATGCAACTGTATTTGAAGATGGTAAATGAACAAGTCCATTTCATAGAGGTAGATATACAGCCATTTTGAAATACCCCAAATTCCTATGTATCAACCGAAACCTTTCAGTTACAAGCATTTTGGACAACAGGTTATCAACTCTCTCTCTACATACATACATACACACACATGCATACATACAAAAATACATGGTTGCATGCATAATACTACATAAATACACACACACACACACATATATACATACATATATATATATATATATATATATATATATATATATATATATATATATAAATGTATATATATATATATATATATATATATAAATGTATATATATATATATATATATATATATATATATAGTTCAATTTTACAGAAAACAAAAGACGAAGACATGTGTAGGAACAACAAGCAGGTGTATTACTTTAACACTTGGGTAAAATGGAAAAGTCTTTTATGTTTCGAGCCTATGCTCTTTGACAGAAAGGATTAAGAGGTAGAAAATGGAGAGAGAATGAAAAAAAAACGTAGAGAGAAAAATGTGAAGAGTTCAATGGTACAACATGGTGAGATGACTAGAATAAAGAGCTTGAATGGAAGGAAGATAATAATAATAATAACAGTGAAGGTAATGGTCACCCCCAATGAACTACGGTGCGCAAGCATGTGTGTGTATGTGAGAATGGAGTATGTGAGTGTGTATGTGTGAATGGGAGTGAGTGAATCTATTGTGTGTCTGTATGTGTGTGTGTGTGATCTGTGTGTAGGAGTGAAGCAGTTGATGAGTGCTTGTTCAGGCGGTGTGTGCACTTGTGTATGTGTGTCCCAGTGACCAACCAGTGTGCATGTGTATAGTGTATGTTTGTGGGTGAAAGTTATCTTTGTGTGTGTCGCATGTGTTTATGCATGTTGTGTGTGTGTGTGTGTGTGTGTAGGAGTTTGCATGATAGTGAGTGTACTGAGTTAAACAGTGTGTATGGCTGCTTGTATAGTGGTTTGTGTTGTGACACTATTGAAGATTGTGTATGGGTGTGTGGATAATAGTTTGTGGTGTAGGTGCTGAGAAGTGTTCAGTGCTAGTGTGTGTGGAGTGAAATATATATATATATATATGTATATGAGAAATTATATGATTTGTTCCCTATGTATGTTTTACTGTTGCAGTTAATTGCATCCTCTACATTAGATGTTCCAAGTGCAATTAGATGCAAAATTCTAACAGATCATTAGCAGAACACTTTGTTGCATTATGCTACTCTGATAAAATACCTTTTGATCCAATGCAGAGGTTACAAATAACCACAATGGTGAAACGTACCTGTATATCATAATCAGTAACACTACTAAGTGTAGTAGAAACCACATCACCACACAAGAAGAAAACTGTAAATCTAACTACATACATACAAGCTCACACACACACACACACACACACACACACACACACACACAAGTTGCTGAATACATGTTGTAGAGTATATGATTTTATTTCAACTAAATGTTTGTCTTGCAACTAGAGTTTCATGCCAGTGTAGTCTTCAGGTGAGAACTGTTACTACTCGAGATGGTAGTGTATTCATATCCTTTGATGTGTGTGCGTGTGTGTATGGTCTAGTGCTTGTGTTTGTTGATTAATTTGCATTCTATACTTTGCTTATTGATTGAGTGATGTTTTCTGGATTCGTGATTGTTTGGTTAAGCTATTTTTTATGATCTTCAGTGGGAGTGTTTGTTATTTAATTATGATTTGTTGGTGAGCTCGTGATGTGTAGGTGGGGGGGGGGGGGGTATGCTTTTATTTGTGTGTGTATCTGTGGATAGGAGTTGTGATATGGTAAACGTGTTTGCACACATTTACCCCCTTACAACCTACCACTCTTGTAACAAAGAAGTCATGTCCTTAACAAAACTAAAGTATCTTCTTATTATCATACGTTACAGAGTGAAGTTGGTAATTTTTTATGACACCAGCACTGGAAAGGTACCCAGTCACAACTAAAGGTCTTAATCACAACTAAAAGGACCACACATCCCCAAGTCTCAGCTCATTTGTCTACCTCTTTAGAGAGTGAGAAGCATGAGTATAATAGAGGCATGAATGTGTGACAGGGATGTGTGATTAGAAGTTGAATGACAGGAGTACTCAGTATTATAAGATAGATACTAGTATCTGATACAGGTTCCAATATCTGAGATAGGTACTAATATTAAAGACAATATGACCGAAGTGGTATGGCGGCAAGCTGACCGAAACATTAGCACACTGGGTGAAATGCTTAGCAGTATTTCATCTGTCTTTATGTTCTGAGTTCAAATTCCGCTGAGGTCAACTTTGCCTTTCATCCTTTTGGGGTCGATAAATTAAGTACCAGTTGCATACTGGGGTCAATCTAATTGACTCCCCCCAAAATTCAGTCCTTGTGCCTAGAGTAGAATAGAATATGATTGAAATGGTAAAGTAGCAAGCTGGCAGAATTGTTAGAGTGTTGGGCAAAATGCTTAGTGATATTTCTTTAGTCTTTATGTTCTGAGTTCAAATTCCACTGAGGGCCACTTTGCCTTTCATGCTTTCAGGATCGATAAAATAAGCACCTGGTTGACGTAATTGATTTTCTCCTTCCCCAAAACTTGCTAGCCTTGTGTCAAAATTTGAAACCAATATCTTAAAATAAGAGGAGGTGGTGAGCTGGCAGACTTGTTTGCATGCTGGGCAAAATGCTTAGTGGCATTTCATCTGAGTTCTGAGTTCAAATTCTGCTGAGGTCAACTTTGCCTCTCATCCCTTTCAGGTTCAATAAAATAAGTACCAATTGAACACTGGGGTTGATATAATCGACTTATCTCCTTCCTGAAAATGTTGGCGTTGTGCCAAAATTTGAAATCAGTATTCAAGGCAATATGACTGAAGTGGTAGGGAAGTGACAGAAGTCTATGTGATCCAGGGACTGAAGTGATGACAGAGGTTCAGATTGAGTGAGAGAAACAAATTAAAAATATGCTGACAGAGAGAGTATTAAGGGGTGATGACAATCTGTACAGGTGAAGAGGGTGAAGGAAGAGTGAACTGGACACAAGTGATCTAATGTAGCCACCTATACATAGGTGATGAGATGGGCTAAAACAGTTGAGTAATGAGTGATGAGAAGTTGAGTGATGAGGAGTTGAATAGAGCTGAGTGATGAGCTTAGGGATGAGTTGAGTGATGAGTGACAAGGTGTTGAATGATGAAGGACTGAGTGATGAGTCATGAAGCAAATGGAAAGATAGTGGGTCTGTACCAAAACATAAAAGAATGATGGAGAGCAGGTCTGAACAAATGCAGTGTTATCCCGATTGAAAGCAATGCATGGTGAACAACAGAAGAGATCCACTACCATCTTCAGTTACTGTGGAGCATAGTGCAGTAAGAATTGGGAAGATGAACATTGGGAATGCGTGAAAGAGTGTCATGTATAGGAAACAATATGTGAGCATTCTTGAGAGTTTATTGGGTTTCAATATGTCCACTTGTCATGAAGAATGGTAAAATTTGATGTTTTGGGTCATAAAACTCAATCTATTTGTTGTTTAGGTTATAAGCCTAAGCAACAGATATGTTGTTGTTGTTGTTGTTGATTTTACTGTTGTGGAAATTCCATGCTGCAATTTGAACAGAAGTAGTTACTATAGCAGAATGGCTTCAACTCAAATTGATTGGAGAATTGAAACTGCTGGGGAGAACTTGTCCTTGAGGAACTAAACCCCCTGGAAAGTTTCATAGAGCAATTTGTATCCAGTCTGAAATATGGTTCCTCATCACAAATGCTGCATCAATTCTTTCTTTCTTTCTTCCTTTCTTTCTTTCTTTCTTCCAAAGTAGCAAATGCTGTTCACAAATCTGATATCCCCTAAGAAACATACAATCTTCACTGGGTAGTTCCCAAGTGTGTATGTGTATATGGGTAGTCTGTATGGTGTATGTATAGGTGTGTTTGTGTGTGTGTGTGTGTGTGTATGTGTGTGTGTGTGTGTATGTGTGTGTGTGTGTGTGTGTGTGTGTGTGTGTGTGTGTGTGTGTGTAGGGATGGATAATTTTACAGAAATGTTCAGTGAATTTGTCACGTTTAATAATAACCATAGATATGAAGAATAAATTTAAAAAAATATTTTAAATTGAAATGAGGAGGAGGAGGCAGAGGAGGCTGTAAAAGTATCTCCAATTAATACAATTTAATATCCTAAAGCAATATTAAAGAATTTAAAAAAATAATAAAAAAGAAAGAATTTTAAAAATGTCAATGTTGCTATTAATTTCTCATAAATCTTTGTAACGCACTAAATGTTCAGTTTACATACTAATTTAGAATATTTGTAAAATTAACAATAATAATAATAATAATAATAATAATAACAATAACAATAACAATAATAATAATAATAATAATAATAATGGTTTCAAATTTTGGCACAAGGCCAGTAATTTTAGGGTTAGGGGTAAGGGGTAAGTCAATTATATTGACCCCAGTGCTCAACTGGTACTTATTTTATCAACTCCAATAGGATGAAAAGCAAAGTTGACCTCAGCGGAATTTGAACTCAGAAAGTTAAGAGCAGGAAGGAATAATGCAAAAACAATTTTTCTCTGACACTAGTGATTCCTTCAGCTCTTCACTTTGGTGGGATTTGAACTCAAAAGTTAAAGAATCGGAAGCAATACTGCAAAGAACTTTTTCTGATACTCTAATGATTCTGCCAGCTTGCTATCCTTCTAATAATAATGGTTTCAAATTTTAGCACGAGACCAGCAATTTTAGGGGAGAAGATAAGTCAATTACATTGACCCTAGTGTTCAACAGGTACTTAACTTAAAGCTGGAATACAGAACATTGTAGAATGGAAGGAAATAGTGTAAAGCATAGGATTAAAAATAGAAGTTGGTTTAATCAGCTTTGATCAAGTAAACCTATGATCAGAAGAATTCCAGTTGTGGTCACCTATCTTTTCTTTCTTAAGCAATGGACTACATTATCTAAAAAGATCTTTTCATTTTTTTAAAGACAGTAGGATGTGATATGAGAGATTTGGCTATTATTTCTAGTTGGTTGAATAGCCACAGAAAAGATACTTTGTTGGCTTGTACTAGCAATCAAACATTTCAGTTGTTTCACTGATTTTATCAAATAAATAATTCTTTCTAATTTTAGCACAAGGCCAACAATTCTAAGAGGAGAGGGAAGTTAATTACTTATTTTATCGAACCTGAAAGGATGAATGACCATGTTGTCCATGGCAGCGTTTGAACTAAGAACATAAAGAACCAGAGAAAAATTCTGCTAAGCATTTTGACTGGCACAGTAAGGATTCTGCTGACTTGCTGCATTTTTTATCCATTAAATAATGACAGGCACAATAAATCCAACTTACATTTCACCTTAAATATTGAAATTTCTTATAGTTTATAACCACATGTTTCAACTTTTACTGAGCATGTTATGCATGTTAACCTTGTCTTTCAGCAATCAGTGAGTACATTTTTTTTCTATAACTGTTTAGCATTTAAACTGGCTGTATCCGGTCCAAATATTCTACCTGTTATAGAACAAGTACAATATTTTGAACCAGTTAGATTGGCCTCTCACACCTACCTTATAATGTCATTCCACCAGGTAGGACATTTTGAACCAGACTGATCTGGTCTTTCACACTTACCCTATAATGACACTCTAAAAATAAACAATTACATCATTGAAATCTCAAAGCTACAAGGTAATGCATGACCAATTCAAATCAATGTGAATAAATAAGCATCACGTTTGACAGAAAAATATGAATGTTAAAGGTTTAAAAGTTGATACTATACATTAAGTAGTAAATTCTCAATAAACGATGTTCATAATACAATTTTGATTCCAAGATGGAACTACCAAAATGTCAGGGGATAGATACAAACAACAGCTATTTTAGACATTTTGATTGTCTCATATCTTTTAGGTAACTAATTATACATATTAGAGTTTGTTAGGTTACTAACTTTACATTTCTCAGGCTAAAATGAACAATTTTTTTTTGTCAAGGTAATTGTTTAGTTAGATAAATATGCATCCTATTTCTTAATTAGGAGAGATTATGAGAATCAATTCAATATTATCCCATCTAAATATTTATGTGTTAGGCCAGTTGATTCTCCCAGAACTTGATTCTTGCCATCATGCTACTTCAGATTTATTCATTACTGTTTCAAGAATCCATCTTGGTTTCTAATGAAGCATGGAATAGATTGAGGATTATGACTTAAGTTTTTTAAAGGTAATATTGTTTAAGTCATGATGTCTGTTCATAGCTCAAAAGCTTTTTATCCATGCTTTATTCTGACAATAGATTTATCTTAACAATAATGATACAGTGAAGTCCTTGTAATCTCTTGACTATGAAATTATCTCAGATATTGACCATGTATTTATCTTCACAACATCTCACTACATTGTCTGTTTTAACTGGAGCATCATTTGACAGGATCTTCATTGTCCCTTCTGCTACTCTTCTCGTATGGTAATACCCTGTGGTTATTCCAATGTAAATGTTCCATTGTTGGTATAGATGCAAGTCAAAACAATGCTTCCAGTTAACAAAGGGGACTCTCCTTACCAAATGGATAAATTATTGAGACTAACAGGAGAAAAAGAAAAATGCTTTATATATTGACCCCAGCACTCAGTTGGTACTCATTTTATCAACCCTGAATGGATGAAAGGCAAGGCCAGCCTTAGCAGAATTTGAACTTAGAATGTAAAGACAGATGAACTGCCACTAAACATTTTGCCTGGCATGCTAATGATTCTACCAGCTCACTACCTTAAAACTAGGGATACATTAAGGTCCAAGAGGTTGAGGTTAGGAAGGTGGGACGAGACACTTCAAACGATCCCTCTCCATGATCTGAAAAGTAGGGGGAACATTGTATCTCTGCAAAATTTCCTATTCCCATCATAGTCAAGTACTATATTTATTTAGTGGATGCTGATGTGTGATGAAATTTAACACAAAATGGATTATTGCACATAAGCTGTCACATGTAGTCTGAATCAGACCTGGGTCTAATAACAGATTACTAAGATGACAAGGAACTCTTGTTCAGATCTGAACATAGTAAAGGGTTTATGTTTCCTTCTCTTGTACTGAAAGGAGGTGGTGGAAATTGAACTGAGAACTGGAAAATCCCAAAATATTTATGATTTTGTAGTGGTCCATGTCATTTTTATATCAGTGTGCATACATTCATAATACTGATTTAAATCTAAGAAGACTGAACCAGTTAAAATTAAATATCTTGATTAGGTAAAAAGTGCAGTGTAGGTGATGGCATATGAACTTTACTGTATTGCTATGGTATAGTTTACCAAAGTTACTTTAAGTTATAGTTGCTGTTATAGTGAAAGACATACCAAGGTGATGAGTTAGCAGAAAAGTTAGAGAAATGTTGAGAAAAATGCTTTGTGGTGTTTCTTCTAACTCATGTTTTGAGATGAAATTCTGCTGTGGTTGACTTTGCCTATCCTCCTTTCAGGGTCAATAAAATAAGTGTCAGTTGAACACTGAGGTTGATGTAATTGACTAACTCCATCCCTGAAAATTGCAGGCCCTGTGCCAAAATTAGAAAGAATTATGAAAGACATACCAAAAATTTCCCAAATTTGGTTTGGTATGAGAGAAAATTTTTTGTGATGCTAATTATTCTCAACTTTGCAATTCAGAGCTCATATCTCATATGGAAATGTACTGTGAGTAGTTGTGGAATGTGTTATAGCAGTGCATGTATTATCCTACTGGAGCCTTCTAGAATAGTGTGTATGATATGCAAAATATATGAATATATAATGTTTTATATAACTTGATATCGTATTGCAAATGTATTGGATGTGTTGATATTTTCAAATATGAAATGCAGATTAAATATTTATCTGATAGAATCTTAGTCTAACAGCATCCTTTGACAACTGTATAACTTTACTTTGTATTTATAAGTATCATTATTATCATTATATCTTATCTCAAATTATGTAAAATAATTTTAGTTCAAATGATTGTTTCAGGGCAAATTTCGAAAAGACTTTTTTTGAACAGCTTTTAAATACTGCATGTTTTATCTGAATGGCCAAAATTAGTGTTGTTGTCATCTTATACGAGAGAACTTCTTGTGTTGTGGAAGATAAGACAAAAATATCAAAGTCATAAATGTGAGTAGAGTTCAAAAAAACAAAAACAAAAACATATCATAAGTAAGAAACAAGTAAATAATACAAAAACAACCCTAAAACAAAAATATGAAAAGAATAACATCAAATAAAAACATTAAGATGAGAGTTGTACAAGTTTCATTTATTCTTTCTTAGGTTCTCTAAGTTTTTTTTGAAAAGAAGACTATACATTTATGTGTGTGTGTGTGTGTGTGTGTGTGTGTGTGCATGTGTCATTATTCAGTTTTATTTCAAGATTTCTTGCCAATAGAGAAAGAGCCACTTTCTAACCCAGATCCAAAGCTCCTTCATTGGAATCTCAACAACATCAACAGGGTATTTTTGCTTGTATGTGTGTATATATGTAGTATTTGGAGTCAGTGCATGAGCAGATTTGCACCTTTTGTTTTATGTATGTATTCTCATGCCCCTGGACTGGCTCTTGTGCGGGTGGCACATAAAATACACCATTTGAGCGTGGCCGTTGCCAGTACCGCCTGACTGGCCTTCGTGCCAGTAGCACGTAAAAGCACCCACTACACTCTCAGAGTGGTTGGCATTAGGAAAGGCATCCAGCTGTAGAAACTCTGCCAAATCAGATTGGAGCCTGGTGTAGCCATCTGGTTTCACCAGTCCTCGGTCAAATCGTCCAACCCATGCTAGCATGGAAAGCGGACGTTAAATGATGATGATGATAGTAGCATGTCTAGACATGCTTATATATACTTAAATGACAAACTTCAGGAAAGTTTTACAAATTTTACAGTTCTAGTGATAGCTTCGATCTGTAGTCTTTGAATCAGCTTTCTTCTTTCTGATTTTGAGAAGCTTAATTTCTGAAGATTGATACTTAGGCAGTGTGTTACATATCCCAGTGCCCAAATAATTACAGTATAAACTTGAGCTTGTAATCTGGGTAGAGTAACTGCAAATTTCTCAATAGTTCTGCATAGGTATTTTCAAGAGTGGTTGGTGTTGACATTAAATAATGATGATGATATATATATATACACAGCACACATACACAGAACCTCGTTTACACATGCATATATATGTGTATGTGTGTGTGTGTGTGTGTGTGTGTGTGTGTGTGTGTGTGTGTGTGTGTGTGTGTGCGTGCGTGCACATGCACACCCACACACATCTAGTCTTTTGGTTATTTCTTACAATTTCTAGGATGAGTAAGCACTATTGTAAATGACAGTAGAGAAGTAAGGTTATTGTAATCACGATATTTATATCTGAAAGCATATTGTTCAAATTATTATTTGCCCAACATGTTAAAAATAAATCAGTCAAGTGACAATCATCATTTGATGCAAAGACTTTTCTTTTTCATTCTACTCTTTGTAAAAAGAGTCTTTTAAAAATTGAACTTGCTACAGAAATGGGCGTAATACTTGCTTGTTTTGGTTTAGGTTCATTGAGTTTTTATTTTTATTTTATAAATTTAAGCCTGGGAATCTTTGGGCTGATAAGCAAGTAATAAAAATTTAGTGCAAGCATTAAACTACTTTATCTGATAAATAACAACGGTTGAGACCATCAGTCATAATATCAACAACAACAACAACGATTTCAAATTTTGGCACAAAGCCAGCAATTTCAGAGACAGGGTAAGTTGATTACATTGATCCCAGTGCTCAACTGGTACTTATTTTATTGACTCTAAAAGGATGAAAGGCCAAGTCAACCCCAGTAGAATTTGAACTCAGAATGTAAAGATGGACAGACTGCTGCTATGCATTTTGTCCAGTGTAACCTTAAGAAAATATGTGCGTAGGAAGAAAGTAAAATGTAAAACTATGTGGAATAAATAGCGTGGTCAGGATAAATTATCCATATAATGCAGAAAAACACGTTGCTGGCCAGCCATGAGACGCGAACTCACATCTCTGTGATTACATGTCAAGTGTTTTACCATTACATTAAACTGCCCAGCAACGAATTCTTCTGCAATTTTAGAACTTATAAATTTAGCTTCATAAGACGCTAACGATAAATTCAACTTTTTACATTGAAAGTAAACAAAGTTTGTCTTTAGAAGCATTGAGATGTATTGTAAGATACAGAAATAAATTTATTTCTCAAATGCGTGATAATGCTATAAATAGCGTGATCAGGATAAATTATCCATATAATGCAGAAAAATACGTTACTGGTTGAATTTATGTGGAATAAGTTCTGAAGTCAATTTCTTTAGCTAAAATGCTTCAAAGCAGTTGCCCCAGCATGGCTCCAGTCAAATGACTGAAACAAGTAAAAAAAAAAAAATGATAAAAATATATGTAGCCAAAACCTCTTCTATAACTGTCTCTCAAAGTGACAACTTTACTGAAGTAATGAAATAACTCACCTCAGGTATGAAACAAAATGTGTTGAACAGAAAGAGAGAGAAGAAGGGGGGGAAAAAGGAGAGAGAGGGAAAGAAATATTGTTCATTGATTGACAAATTAATTTCAACAGGGAGCTGATGCATGGCCTCACATTCTGTGGAATCTAGCAGCTAAAACTCATATAAGACACACTCTACACTCATTAACATAAAACCACAAACACACACACACGCCCAAACACACACATATAAGCACATATGATTTGTTTAATATTTTTTTTTTATTCATACTATTATGACAGACTGGAGTAAGTATGAGGCAGGATTTTTATACTCATACGGACTTCATGTCACCCAACCTTCACTGGGTTTTTCATGCAAGGGATTTTTTACTACAAAGGAATCTGAAAGCATGGAACTAATGAACAACTTCGCTGGCCGCAGTTTGAATACAAATCATGGTGCCTCATCACCACCATCTTCATCGCTCTTACCAGCTTCACCTTAATTACTCTTACACCCTCTTATGCAATGCAGTGTATCTCCTCTACAGCAACAAGAATGTTCTTAACACTTCTATGATACTTTAACTTCTCAATACCTAGCACAAAGCTGCTGCCTTCTCTTCTATACTTCTACTCAGTTGAGGGGCTTTTTAGTTTTGTGAGTTATAGCGCAATCTCACTAGTGCTGGTGCTATAAAAAAAATATAATAAAACTACCCAGTACGAGGTGGTATCAAGAAGTTCCACGACTTGTTATGTTTAACCAAAAATAACTTATTTACCAAAGTTTTAACATATCTCTTTCAAAATACACAACTTGCACAGCAATACACTGGTCTCAGTATTCCTGCCACTTTTGGAATCCAGCCTGGAAGTCGTTTTCTGTAAGTGAGTCGAAGACCTTCTGTGATTTGCTCTGGACCTTGAAAAGTGTTAAACTGGCAACCTTAGAACTGCATTTTTATCTTGGGGAAGAGATGGAAGTCCGCAGATGTTAAATCTGGGGGGATGTGGAAGTGATACCTTGTTGTTTTTGGTGAGAAACTCATGAGTGATGAGGGCTGAAGAATCCAGTTATTTGTGCTCCACAAATTCAGTTGTTTTCGCTGAATGTCCTCCCTCAAACACTTCAAAATGTTGCAGTAAAACTCTCAATTGATGGTCTGGTCCTGGGGGAGGAATTCTTGATGCATAATGCCACATTCCCAAGGGTGATGCTCGTGGCAGGTCTTCCAAATCGCTCATCATCTTCCAGGGATGTTCTTCTGCTTTTGAAGTGCCCACGACACTTGAAACATTGTGTGCGACCCATTGCCTTATTGCTGTAAGCTTGCTGAAGCATGCTCAAAGTCTTTGTAACAAACTTTTCAAATTTGACTCAAAATTTCATGTTGGCTCTTTGTTCCAACTTCCTGTCCATGACAAAATTGCAGACTACAGCATACACATGATCGCAAAACCACAAATTTCACAACTTGTGAAGTAAACACAGCGATGTCATTCGGTGCACTGGCTCATGAAAGTCACTGCTAGATCTCACAGGTACATGCAACTGTGTGCTGCCATCTGTAGGTGTGCTATGGAACTTTTTGATACCACCTCATACACTGTAAACCTGTTGATATTAGGAAGTGTATGCAGCTAAAGAAACCATGATTTGCTGGATCCTGTCAAAGCATTTAACCCATGGCAGCATGGAAGATGGCTGTTAAATGATGATGAGATGATACTGAAGATGATATATATATATATATATATATATATATATATATATTGCTGGCAGAGTGTTGTGTCCTCAAGTAAGAGACTTTATTTCTCATTGCTCCAGAGTCCACTAGCTAGTGAAAATGAGTCGAACCTGTAATTCAAAGGGCCAGCCTTGTCATATTCTGTGTCATGCTGAATCTCCCTGAGAATTACACTTGAGTGCTCAGCCAGTTACATGGTAATTTCATTAGTGGTGTGTTCTGTTGACTGGACCAACTGGAACACTTGTTATTTTGACAGAGTGCTTGTAAATTTGTTAAATAGTTAGTTATATTTATATGATGGGTTTTTTCCTGAAAATATCTACTAAATTCAGTTGTAAGATATTAGTTGGACCTGAGGTATAGTAAAACACACTTGCCGAAGGTGGTGCATTCCTGCAACTAAAAGTCCATTAAGGTGGTGCTCCTGCATGTCCGCAGTCAAATGAGTGAAACAAGTAAAAGAATAAAAGAATATATATATATTTTGAAGCTGGTTAGGGAAGGCACAGTTGATACTGTTTACCCCAGTACTTTATGTTATTGATGCTAAAAGGATGAAAAACAAAGGTGACCGCAACATGATTTGAAATCAGAATGTAAAGTGTCAGGATAAATGCTGCAATGCATTTTCCAGTGCTCTAACAATTCTGCTACCCACCCTGCCTTCTAAAGATTTTTGCTAACCCACTTATCATATGTCATTCCATACAATTTAAAAAATTTTGTTAGTAAAGCATGTAAACTAGTGTCCTTATAAAATGTATTTACTATTGAAATGGGTGTAATACTTGTTTATTACTTGTTTGTGTTGATCCAAGTTCATTGTTTGTCATTGCTTACATTCACATTTAAGCTGAGAGTCTTTGAGTACGTTAGTAAAAAAAAATTGTTATTTTTATCATTACTGTTTCTTTTACTTGCTATGAGGTCAGAAAATATGTAGGAGTTCACGTTGAAGTTTCATGAGTGATAAAAAATGAAATTGAAAATGCAAGTACATGCATTATACAAAAGTCTATAATGTCTGAGAGAAGGACTGTCGTTTAGTGTGAATAAAAGAGATCACAGTTCTAGGATTTTCCTGACTGTTATAAATAAGTGCTTCCAACCAGCTGTTGTGCTTTGGTTTACATGCATATGCTTAGAAATGTCCTACTCACTTGAGCCATGTTTGGTATTTTCATTCATCTTTTGATAAATTTACTGGAAGCCAGGATATTCTCCTTACTGTCCTCATCTCCTTTCCAAGTAGAGCTTGAAAATATCGATGTGGGCTTGTTTGATGAGAAAAGTGTTTGTCTTTAGTCCTTTCGGTTGGTGTAGTTGTGTCCTTCACATAGCCTCTTTTGCCATAACCATCAAACAAAAACAAAACTGCTTTTCCTTAGTCTAAGGAAAGCAGCGGTGCAATCTCTATGATGAGCTCTATCACTAGTTATATCCATGCTACATATAATAGCAATTATTCAATGAAAATGTACAAGTTAATGATGTTCAGACACTCAACAAGTGCGTGCAGAATGATTTCCTTCCTATACTTACATCAAACCCAGCTGATCACAACTCCATGCCTGTAGAGTTTATATTGAAAGGACAGTGTCCAGAGATCTCTGGCTGCACTGTCATGTTAAGGATTTCTGGAAGTTACCCATTGACCCTTGACTGGAAGTCCTTCTGAAACAGACTAGCCTTCTGATTCTTGTCAACACTTAGAGTTGCTTTTCCCTACAACTAGTCTATAGATACAATGTAGAAGTTCCATTGATTGGTAAAGATGTGAAATTTTGAAAAAAATTCAGATGCTAGATGCCAAGTCCTGGTGTTTAGTTGACCTGAGACTGCACTTCTATTAAAGAGATGAAGTGTGTAAAATTGTACCTGTCAAAGAAGACCACACCTGCCAATAATCCTGAAATCTGTGTAGATGTTGCATCTTAAGCACATGCATGCACACTATCAATCATGGCAAACCAAGTACTATATATAAAAGGTGCTGTCAGTAGAAGAATCAACTGAGGGGTCTATTCTTTGCTTCAATTCGTTTTCATTTCACTTTAACAAGGTTCTCTTGCTGCAAGTCTTTCATCTTGACATTAATGCACAGTGAAGTCTTAGAATTGTACAGGTCTGAGTGGGGACAGGAGGAAGGTAAATCTTCTTGTTTTACTGGTTGGAGAAGGCACTGGTAGGACGTTTCTATTGTTGTTTGTGATGCTATTGAAGTTAGACCTTCCTTCTTTTCCCTTTATTATGGGAAGGCCTTTAGATGATTGGGAACAACACATATGGGCATTCTATTTTCAACCTCTTGGTACTGTGGTATGTTGGTATTGTGTGGTAGCTTGATCACAGAGGGAATCTTTTCAAACTTTTCTGATTGCTTGAATTAGGTACCTTTCTTCTTATCCCTGACAGATTCTTCTGGTGCAACTGGAGTAATCTTAGGATAGGTGCCTCATCCACTTTATTAGTCATAACTGACCTACTACTTTCATCTTTGCTGTTTAAAATACAACAGAATGAAAGGAAACTCTTCACTCTTAACTGGTTCATTGCCTCTCATTCAGAGAGGAATCTAATAGCCACCATTCTGCATTGTTAGTGACAAAGGTTTTCAGTTTTGATATTTCATTCAGGTGCTCATCTACTTAGACATGATAACTTTTTATGTTCATGAACTTGTATATTACCATGCATCTTTCATTTGATTAATATCATATATCTAAAATTCTGACCTCAGTGAAAGCAATTTATTTGGTGCAGTATATAAATTATTACTGATTTCTCATCTAAGCAACAACCCATATTATGAAAGAAGAGAGGAAATATGATTTGTTTTAATCTATTGATGACTGAGAATTTAAAAGCCCTTTTTATGAATAACCTTCTGGATCATCATAAGTACCATAATCTATTGAATACAAAGGGTGTAGAGATTTAATTTCATTTACATGCTGAATGAGGGAAATATAATATAAAACCATAATAATAAGTCTTAGGTCTGTCATGAGCTTATAGTTTCATTAGGTTGGAGCTACTCCCAGTTTTTATGATACTTCTGGGATGCTAGTTTGTCATAGGTTTAACTTCTGCTTTTGCTGGTACTCATTTTCAGCAGAACAGAGTGAAGCAACATGAAATAAACCCAATTAATGGACAGTGTTTAAGAAAGGACAACTATACTTTATTGAAACACAGTAAATGTATGGACACATCAAAAGTATTTACTCGTCTGAACTAGCAGTCCTTTGATGAGATGAGTTGCCTTTCCTCACTTGCCTAAGAATTTGTTGGCATTCCGTCGCTTACGATGTCGAGGGTTCCAGTTGATCCGATCAACGGAACAGCCTGCTCATGAAATTAACGTGCAAGTGGCTGAGCACTCCACAGACACGTGTACCCTTAACGTAGTTCTCAGGGATATTCAGCATGACACAGTGTGACAAGGCTGTCCCTTTGAATTACAGGCACAACAGAAACAGGAAGTAAGAGTGAGAGAAAGTTGTGGTGGAAGAGTACAGCAGGGTTCGCCACCATCCCCTGCTGGAGCCTCGTGGAGCTTTTAGGTGTTTTCGCTCAATAAACACTCACAACGCCCGGTCTGGGAATCGAAACCACGATCCTATGACCGCGAGTCCGCTGTCCTAACCACTGGGCCATTGCACCTCCACCTGCCTAAGAAACAGGGATGGTAAAAAGAAAGCAATATAATTCATTCCTTTTTCAAAGTGGGCAATCATACATCATCTATTAAATATCATCCATTATTTATCGACCAGTCAGTCTCATTAGAAGTATCTCCTAATTGATGGAGTCCTGTGTAAGAAAGACACTCTAGAACTTCTGGAATTCTAACAACCACATTGAACCCTCACAATTTGAATTTATCTCTAATTCCAACTGCTCTGGCCAATTCATTGAATTTCTTGATGACATCACTTGAATCACAGATGGTAACTCAAGGGTGGATGCTAACTATCTCAACTTCACCAAAACCTTTAATTCTGTGCTATGCAAGTGACTCTCTGCAAGAGCTAGTCTTTGTATCTGGCTGAAGTCCTTCATTCTTGGTTGGGTAAGAAGTTGTCATAGTGCTGGAAACATTCTGCACTCTGTGCCATGACATCTGGAATTCTGCTGGGATTTATTCTTGGTCTGTCATTGTTTGTTACATAATGAAATGAATGCCAACCTGAAAATGTGTTAGTGTTAAAACATGCAGACAATGTGAAGCTGTACCTTTAGATGAAAAGAACAGATCCTAAACACTATAAATCTTTCTTGCAACAAAACTTGAGCATAATGCAGCAATGGGTTACCAGTTAGGAACTCAAGCTGGCTGTAGACAAGTGCATTACTATGCATTTTGTGGAGGTGGGGATCTGGAATTTACCTACTCCTTTCACAATATCAACACGACATAGGCATTATTGTAAACAATGATCAGCATTGGACAGACCATATTTCTAAAATTGCCTTAGTGTTACTCAATGAGACCTTTGTCAATCATTCACTGACTATCTATTTAAAGCTATATATGGCTGTGGTGCAGTCACAGTTTGCATCACCAGTCAGGAAACTTCCAACTTGTTCAGGATATTGATCTACTGGAAGCTGTCTAGAGAAAAGAAATCTGATGAATACCCACCATCTGTCACTTAACATATCTTGAATGTCTTGCTTCTCTGGGTATTGACATCCCGAAGTTTCAACATCTAACGGCTGATTTGGTAGAAACTCACAAGATTATCCTCCTTCCTTTTCGAATTCAATATCTTTACCACCTGTGAACACACTTACAAAATAAATAAAAAAAAACAACAACTAAGCACCATAAACTTATTGCTTTGACAGAGATATTCCAATATTCATCTATTCTGCAGTGGCCTATGGAAGGATTAATTCTATAGAACTTGTAATTTGCTGTAAAAGTGAGCTGTGGTGCCTCGTGTCACTTGTTTGTAGCAGAGGTGGGCACTGTTAATTGAAAAGTCAACTTCATTAATTGTTAATCCGTTAACTAAAATGTTAACTTCGATAACTGTTAATCAGTTAATTCTTTTAAAATGTAATGGAAGTTATCGATAAACCGTTAACACAAAGTTTTACTATAGAAAAAAAATCCATTTTTGCTTTAAAACCATTTAAAAACACCTTTAAAAAGTGCCAAAACTATAAAATCAGCCTTTTTGGGCTTGTTGAAGGGCTTTAGAACCCAAAAACGTTAGTTTCTTTCTTTTTTTTTTGCTTTAGAGTTAAAAAATGCTGATTATATAGTTTTAACTTTTAAAGACCTAAAAAAGGCTGATTTCGTAGTTTTGGCCCTTATTTAGGTTTTTAAAGGCTTTTAGAGCAAGAAAAGAGTTTAAGAAAAAGAAGCTCAAATGAAACAATATTAATATTAAACTAAAAAAGTTTATTGATAAAGTGGTCGTAAAAAAATTAAAAAAAAAAATGAAAAACAATATATATACAATAGCGGCCATAACATAAGGGTCACTAAGAACAAGTGTATTGAAATAGTTATTATAGAAGATTGACAGCATGTTGAGACTAGATATTTTACACATATTTACATATATCAAATATCTATCTTTCGTGAAAATTCGAAGTGAATGGAATAAATACTTCGTAAGTTATGAGGAAATAAACAATCTTCCAAATTGCAGCAGCCGAAAGTTAAGGGTCACTTAGAAAAAAAAATGAACTACTAACAGAGGTATTTGTAGTCTAGGAAATTGTTAATTGGCTAACAGTTACTTCTAGGAACATTCAACTGTCAACATGGCGGCTTGTGAGAGACAGCCGGTGTCCTGTGATGAAAAACAAAGGATTGTGTGCCTTTACCAAGAGGGCAAGTCAAATTCTGTGATCGCAACTGCTCAACATACAATTTAAGACCCGTTAACAAAAACATAAAAAAAAGACAGCCTACTACGTGTAAAAAGATATGTAGAAAACGAATATGAAAATAAAATTTTCGCGAACGAACGGTAGGAGGGACTTTCGGAAAATTCACAAGATCCGATTTTTCCCTCATAACTTTAAGGAAAATGGATATCTTTTAATGAAATTTCCCAGAAATATCTTCCAAGCAGCAGAGATTACGATTATAAAGAAATTTGTGGGGAAAATGTTTTTCCGAAGGAGTGGAGAGAGGACTATCGGAAAGTTCACACTGTCCGTCCCCCCCCCCCCTCATAACTTTCAGGATTTAGTTTAGCACCCGGTCACCAAAACGAAAAAGAACCAGTCTAATAGGTGTACAAAACGTGTAGAAAACGAATATGAAAACCAAAATTTGCGCAAACGAACGGGGTGGGTGTTGCTGAGAGGACTTTCAGAAAATTCACGCAATCCGATTTCTTCCCTCATAACTTGCAGGAAAACATTTCTCCCACAAATTTATTTATAATCGTAATCTGTGCAGTTTGAGAAGTGTTTCTGTAAAATTTCATTATGCATTTTCCTGAAAGTTATGGGGGAAAAAATTGGATTGTATGAATTTTCCGAAAGTCCCCCCCCCACCGTTCGTTTTCGCAAATTTTTGTTTACCTATTCGTTTTCTATACCTTTTTTACACCTAGTACACTGTTTTTTTTTCGTTTTGGTGACCAGGTGCTAAACGATTCCGAAAGTTATGAGGGAAAAAAACGGATCATGTGAACTTTCTGAGAGTCCTCTCTCCACCCTTTCGGAAAACATTTTCCCCACAAATTTCTTTATAATTGTAATCTATGCTGTTTGAAAGGTGTTTCTGTGAAATTTCATTAAAAAATATCCATTTTCCCGAAAGTTGTGAGGGGAAAAAAACCCAGATCATGTGGATTTTCCAAAATCTTCTCCCCAGGTCTCTGGATTAACAGATTAATGGTTTGGTGCCCAGGTTTGGTTTGTAGCTATGTGGACTACACAAATGATAGTTGAGTGTCTATGTTGAATTCATAGTATAGCACCATTGATGGAATATAAACCATCTTAATAATAATAATAATAATAATAAATAACAAGATGTGGGCATGAAGGTATTACAAAACCAGTAATAATTGGGGCATTGAGCACGATAAAAAACATTTGAACAAAAATGTAGAAGTTATACCGGAATCCTCATGACTACACACCATCCATAAAATAGCCCTTCTAGGAACAGCCCACATTCTATGCAAGACACTATCAATTCAATAATACAACCTAAACAAAACAATTCACATACACAGGACACTTTCTATACAGGAAATATCAAATGAAATGAACTAATACCAGCAGGCTAGATACCCACTGCATTACACACACAACACAAAATACAAACACTAATATAACAAAAGACTGCACCATGCTTCATAAAGACCTGAAGAAGATTCTAACTCGGCCTCACCTGCAAGGTCATGCACTGTTTATCTTGATATGAAATCACATATATATATTGTTGTGATGCATGTCTGGTGTACCCTTATCAGATGTGCAGTCATGATGGGTTTATTGGGCTTTGTATATTTGTACCCCAGCGTTACTTTGATGGCATGTGCTGCTTTTTCACTCAATAATAATAGTAACAATAATAATAATAGGAAGAGGAGAAGAAGGTGGTGGTGGTGGTGGTGGAGAATAAGAGAAAGAGGATGAGAAGGAGGCTGTGGAAGAGGAGGAGGGGGGGGAGGAGAAGAAGAAGAAGAAGAGAGATTGATGGATATATAGATAAGGTAATTCACCTATAAAAAGTTAAGATAGACTAATAGGAAGATAGTACAAGCAATATATATATATATATATATATATATATATATATATATATATATATATATATATTCAAAATAAGCAACACGGATTTCAAAGATGATTGCAGTACACACGTTTCATGCTACCCCATTTATTTAAGTAATATATATAGGTTGCCACATGCATGCATATATGGATGGATGGATAGACTTGTTAATAGCCTAAGTCAAATGATTTTTAGGAAAAAGTCTTTTAATTAAATAAAGCATGATACATAAGGAAAATTGATAGTTTTTTTTCATCTGTATTTGACCGAGAAAAATATTTCATTACAATTCTTGAAATTCTAGATAAGTGGCATAGAGTAAATGTAAACTTTTAGTGAGTTGAATTTGTGAACCAGTTTCAATTCGTAATTGGAGATATTTCAGTCTGCCTACATCACTAATTCTTTAGATAGAGATATGAACTTCACAGAATTTCACTCCTCACCCTACTCCTTTTTTGCTACTTAAACCTGAGCTGGCATGTCTATGTGAACCACGAATTCTTAAAGTTTTATTCTTCTATGGTTCTTAAACTATAGATTCTCATCTTAATCTTTGTCACTTGATCTATCTGTAAGTTACTATGAACAAAATAATGCGTTGCATATTTACTGTTAATATATATAATATGGCTTAGATTTTCAAAGGTCTTTTGGGAGTCATTTCCTGGAATTGGAGTACTGCCAACCCATCATATTGTGTTGAAATTTATACATGAGAAGCATTTTTTTTCAGAGTTTACAGCTTTTCATTTCCATATAGGAACCAGTAAAGCATTTCTTTGGGTGCTGACGTATATTAAACATCAAGGAAAGAAAAAAAAAATGCAACAAGAAAAGATGACATTTTGCTTTGATGGAAATAAATACATCGTTTTACTCAGTGCTGTTCATTGAAGTTATGTGAGTGCCATAGAGCTGTGATAAGCTCTCAGTAAGGCAATTCTGCAAAGCAGACTCAATCTCTGCTTCAGCAATTTCATTTTATATACTTCTTGTCTCTCTCCTCTCCTTGGGATTTCCAACTGTTGAAGATTCCTTTTTCTCAAATACCATTTTTTGAAAAATTAATTATGAAAATAAAGGCATGTCCAATCTTCTAACATGAGACCATTTGTTCTTCAACCGAAAGCCCTTGAGTTTATGCCCCCACCACCACCATGTGGAGGTGCATGGCTTAGTGGTTAGTGTTTTGGACTCATGATCATAAGATTGTGATTTCGATTCCTGCTCTGGGCAACACGATTTTGTTCTTGAGCAAAACACTTCATTTGATGTTGCTCCAGTTCACTCAGCTGGCAAAAATGAGTAATTCTGCAATGGACTGGCGTCCCATCCAGGTTAGGAATGTATACACCATGGAAACTGGGAAACCAGCCCTTATCAGTTGGTATGACTAGAGAAGAAAGCATTTTTACCCGCCACCACCTCCTCTATAGGCTTTTACTGCAAACCCAAATGTGTTGCCCCAACAAAAGCGTCACCTGGAGCAGATTACCCCTGAATCCAGCTATACTACTACATGTGTGTGAAATCAATTGCGATAAAGTTAACTAGAATGCATGCAATATTAATACTACAGAAGGTGGTGAGCTGGCAGAGACATTAGCACACTGGGCGATATGCTTAGCAGTATTTCGTCTGTCTTTCCGTTCTGAGTTCAAATTCAACCGAGGTTGACTTTGCCTTTCATCCTTTCGGGGTTGATAAATTAAGTACCAGTTGTGTACTGGGGTAGATCTAATTGACTAGCTCCTCTCCCAAAATTTCGGGCCTTGTGCCTAGAATAGAAAAGAATATTAACCCTACAGTTATTAACAGTTGTGTATTGAAGTACAATGACATGGATGTAGATTTTTAGAATTTCATCATCACTAACTACAGAACAGAACAGGAAAAAAATATTATACAGTGGAATTCTAGAATCAGAAATGAACTGTATGAAGAATTTAACTAATGCTGTACTTTTGTCATGCAAACTTACTACTGAAATCACATATTTAAAAATGTATGCTCAATAACTAGGCTAACTATAGAGTATATGTATAGAATAAGTAACTATGTAGTATTAGTTGTTGTATAACTATTTATTGTAGGCATAGAGTTGGTGGCTATTATTATATAAGTTGCTAGTGTTATTGTTTATCCCTTTGTCAGCTCTCACTATTCCATTATTTCCTTCAGCATTGCACATCCAGGACTACATTAACCATTTCCCCCTTTTCTTTTTGGTATTATTTGATTCTTTCACCCACACTATTTTCACTATTTTCACTAAGAAAAAAAGAAAAAATTGGGTTTTTTCTGAACAAGCATAAGGGGTTTGCAGCATATTAGGAAGTCAGGGTACTTGATTCCATGCAAAAAAAAACTAGTTTCTTTTAGCTTAGTGAAAAGATCAAAATTTACCCTCTTTTCAAGATGATAACATGTAATCTGAAGAGAGATTTGCCTGCCGAACAAGTAAACCAACTGCATAAAGGTTCCCCTTTTGACTCGACTTGAGTATAAGTAAATATAGTGATAGATATATTACAGTCAAATGTTCAAAGCATTAGACCACCTACTCGTGAATCATGAATTCAAATTTACTGATGACATTTCCTAATGCTTCAGAGCAGAATGTTTTTCTCTATATTGATTCAGTTCTTCTAACTATCAGGAATTGATACCAAACCCACCTGGTTCTGCTCCAGACCAGAGTTCACTTTCCTCAGGATGTATCTTTGCTAGAGCAAAGTTTCGATTCTGACTATGAACTGCTTGTAATGTTAATTCATTTTTTCACTGAGCAGCATTTGATAAATGGACATCCTTCTTAGACACAAGAGATTATCACTTGTATAAGTATTGTAAAGTAAATGTAACAAGTGTAAGAAAATCTAAAACAATTTTAAAGTAGTTTATGTATAGTTTTTAAGTCTTTTGCTATGAAACATGATACAGATATAAATCATTATTGTTATCATCATCATTGTTTAACACCCGCTTTCCATGCTGGCATGGGTTGGACGGTTTTACATGGAGCTGGCTAGGAGGGAGTTGTCCAGCCTCCAACTGTCTATTGTTGCATGGTTTCTATGGCTGCATGCCCTTCCTAATACCAACAACTTGGCAGAGTGTGCTGGGTGCTTTTTACGTGTCACCAGCATGGGTGCATTTATGCTGCACCAGCATGGGTGTGTTAATGCAGCACTAGCATGGATGGTTTTTATGTGGCACCGGGACCTGAAAGGACAAACCTATATGTGTGCAAGACAGTGATTTTGCTTAGCTTGATGCATCTTATCGAGTACAGCAAATCACATCTGGTCCCTTGTCAATTTCTTCAGTGAGGCCCAGTATCTGAAGATCCTTTCTCATCACTTTGTCCCAAATCTTCCTGGATCTACTCCTTCCACAGGTACCCTTCACAATTAAAGCTTGGCACTTCTTTATGCAGCTGCCTTCATGCATCACATGACCAAACCAGTGCAGTCTTCTCCCCTGCACACAACATCTAATGGCTCTTATACCCAGTTTCCTCTTAAATCATTTACACCCGTTCATGCATGCACTCTGACATTACCCATCTGCAAGATGGGTAATGTCCCATCCACTGGATGAACAATGTCTGTGTGCATGTATGAGAGAATGTACAGTTTGTTATTCTCTTTGAACACACAAAAATAGAGGAGAGTGCCTGACATGTTTCATGGTTCATTGACCACTCATTAGAGGACAAGTACCTCATCATTACTCTGTCTACAAAAAGTACTTAAAGCAGATAGCTTTGTAAATCAAACAAACTAGTATAAGACTTTTGTATCACTTGGAAATCTGAACTAAATAATGTGAGTAGTTTATGTCTTAATGAGCATGCTGAAAAGGATTAGCACCACTGAATTACACCACTCAGATATAAAAATCAGTAAAGTATACACTGTTAATTATAGAAGGGTTAGAATAATGTGCACACAACTTTATTGAAAATTTAGAAATAAAATCACAAGATTAAATTTAGTTTTAACTAGGATTTAAATTTAGTTTGTATATTACAAACCTGACACTTTCATCTGGTACATAGTGATATTAAATATCAAAGATAATTTATATTAGGAGAGAACAGAGATTTGAGAATGAAATAAAATGATAAAACTGCGAACTAGCTTGCATCATAACTCAGTCTATGTGCACTAAGCAAAACTTTCGGTATTCATTAAGCTAATGTGGGATGGTGGCAGAACTTGAATGCTTTTGAACCACCATGCTTGGTGCACCCATGAAATACAGTAAGCTATTGATGGTAACTTCATCAGTAATCAACATTCTGGTTAAATAGTCTTGTACAATTACAATCAAATAGCAATAGAGTAAACAGGAGGATAACTATTAAATATATTAGTATCACCCTCATTTTTTGATACATGTATATGTCACTGCTTTTTACTGAGAAATTGGAAGGAATACATACATACACACATACATACATATGAGGAGGGTACCTGTGGAAGGGGTAGATCCAGGAAGACATGGGACAAAGGCGGCGAGCTGGCAGAAACGTTAGCACGGTGGGTGAAATGCTTAGCGGTATTTCATCTGCTGCTACGTTCCGAGTTCAAATTTGCCTTTCATCCTTTTGGGGTCGATTAAATAAGTACCAGTTACGTACTGGGGTCGATATAATCAACTTAATCCGTTTGTCTGTCCTTGTTTGTCCCCTCTGTGTGTAGCCCCTTGTGGGTAGTAAAGAAATAACACACACACACACACACACACATATATATATATATATATATATATATATATGTGTGTGTGTGTGTGTGTGTTATTTCTTTACTACCCACAAGGGGCTACACACAGAGGGGACAAACAAGGACAGACAAACTAATGTTTATTGCCACTTCAACATGGCTGTTCCATAGGAACCAACATTACTACTGTTTTTAACACCAGGAGGATGCTTCCTCCAGCTGGTTATCAATAGAATCTGCATCTGATATATATTGCAAGCAAGGGAACAAACCCCTACCATCTTTTAGCAGATGACGGGACCACCAGACCAACCGGTTTCAAGCTATTTGTGCTCATCCTCAGTAGTGGACACCCATCTGCTAGACACAGCAGTAGCTCGCTCCAGCTCACAATATATAGAAAAATAAGTGACAACTAGTCACTGATTTTGCAACAAGCAAAAAAACTGAACGGTCTGGTGGTCTTCTCCATGCTAGAAGATGCTAGTAGTTTGCTCCCTTGCTTGCAATATATATTGGCTATAGATTGCATCGATAACCAGCTGGAGGAAGCATCCTCCTGGGGTTAGAAATGGTAGTGATGTCAACAACCATGTTGAAGTGGCAATAAACATTAGTTCTCGGTATAGTTACTACTTTCATCTCTTATAGAGATTTTCTCGCTAACTGCTCTGTCTGTCTGTCTGTGTCTCTCTCTCTCTCTTTATATATATATATATATATATATATATATATATATATATAGGCGTGGCTGTGTGGTAAGAAGTTCACTTCTCAACTACATGGTTCAGGGTTCAGTCCCACTGCATGGCACCATGGGCAAATGTCTTCTACTATAGCCCTGGACCAACCAAAGCCTTGTGAGTGGATTTGGTAGACGGAAACTGAAAGAAGCTTGTTGTATATTTATATATATATTCTATAATTATAAACATAATTATAATCAGGGGTCAGCTAATTAAGGATGAATATGCGTTCATATTTGGCTGTATATTTTTGAAAGTGTTGGTTGAATATTAGTTATGTGATTATGCTTGATCGCGTACATATTTAATTCTAACACTTTATATCTTGAAATGCTGCACTGAAGAGGTGAAATAGGTAAGTAAATATTACTTTACTTTAATCCCGAAACACGTACATAGCTAATCTGAGTCATGTGGATTCGTTATTTTTCTTTTTGCCTACGTAAAAAAGTATATTGTTGGCTGGGAGATCTTTATAGTAGCAGAAAAGGCATTTTAACTCCTATTTCTAAATTTGGTGCGTGGTGAAGCAATTAGCTGACCCCTGATTATAATTATGCTTATAATTATAGAATATTTGTATAATTTTACCTAAAAAGGTTATTTTAACGTACCAAACTATTTGGTAAAATTATTAATTATTAATTTATTAATTTTACCCTTTATAATTATATATATATATATATATTTATGTGTGTGTGTGTGTGTGTTTGTTCCCCTGCCATCACTTGACAACCGATGCTGTTGTGTTTATGCCCCCATAACATAGCGGTTTGGCAAAAGAGACTAGGCTCACAAGCAATAAGTCCTGGAGTTGATCTCTTTCTCTCTCTCTCTCTCTATATATATATATATATATATATATATATATATATATATATATATATATATATATATATATATATATATATATATATATATATATATATATATATATATATATATATATATATATATATATATATATATATATATAGAGAGAGAGAGAGAGAGAGGCGTGGCTGTGTGGTAAGAAGTTCACTTCTCAACTACATGGTTCAGGGTTCATGTGTGTTCATGTGTGGTGCTTCAGCATGGCTGCAATCAAATGACTGGAAAATGTAAAAAATAAATGAATAAAAGAATATACATACATACATACCATTAATAATAATGGTGATTATTATGAAGTAGCATAGCATTAACTTTAATTCCTTTTTATATTTATATATATAGCTTCAAATAGACCTACACCTGTTTCTACTGCATCAATTAGTAACCATTGCAATTGCAACCCTACTATAATATACATACATATATATATCATTGTTTTAATACCCACTGTTTCATGCTTGCAATGCTTGGATGGAATTTGTTGAGGCAGATTTTCTATGGCTGGATGTCCTTCTTGTCACCAACACACTCTATTTGCAAGTAAGGTAATGTGTTCTTTTATTCTTTTACTTGTTTCAGTCATTTGACTATGGCTATGTGGGTGTACCATCTTGAAGTGGATCCCAGGACTTATTTCTTAAGGCTAGTACTTATTCTATCGGTCTCTTTTGCTGAACTGCTAAGTTACAGGGATGTAAACACACCAACAGCAGTTGTCAAATGGGGATGGGAGGGGACAAACTGTCACAAAGACACACAGATACAAACACACACACACACACACACATATAGGATGAACTTCTTTCAGTCCCCGTCTACCAAATCCACACACAAGGTTTTGGTTGGGCCAAGGCTATAGTAGAAGACACTTGCGCAAGGTGCTACACAGTAGGACTGAACCCAGAACCATGTGGTTAGGAAGCAAGCTTCTTACCACACAGCCACACATGTGCCTACATATATATATATATATATATATATATATATATATATATATATATATATATATATATATATATATATATATATATATATATATGAGTGGCTGTGTGGTAAGTAGCTTGCTTACAAACCACATGGTTCCGGGTTCAGTCCCACTGCATGGCACCTTGGGCAAGTGTCTTCTATTATAGCCTTGGGCCGACCAAAGCCTTGTGCCGACCAAAGCCTTGTGCCGCCCAAAGCCTTGTGCCGACCAAAGCCTTGTCAGTGGATTTGGTAGACAGAAACTGAAAGAAGCCCGTCATGTATATGTATGTATATATGTATGTGCATGTTTGTGTGTCTGTGTTTGAAATATTGAGTGTTCAATATAAAGGATCAAATATATAAATATATAAATATAAATATATAAAGGCGACTCGAGTTTCAGGGCTATTTCCCTTCGTCATGGCCGGTATGACAGACTTTAACAGACTGTAATAAGTTGGCTGGTTTTCTGTCTATTATACCAATTCCTTTGGACGGCAGCAGTAGGTGTTTGGCTATTTTTAGAATTGATGTCAAATCTATTTTTAGAAATGATGATATTTTAATTTATTGTTTTGTGTGGGTTGTAGGGATAAGATTTTTAAACCCCAGTAGGTGTTTGGCTGTTCTTAGAAATGATGCCAAATCTATTTATAGAAATGATGATATCAGAGATTTTTTGTGTTTTGGTTACAGGGATAAGATTTTTAAACCCCAAGTAAGATGGATTTAATCATTGTTTGTTAAGAGTGGGTTTGAATTTCTTAATAAAGTCCTTTTCTTTGCATTTTCTTTCAATTTCATTCCGGTTGTAAAGTTTATGGAATGGAAATATAATAAAAGTTTGATGACCACATGTTGCTAGATGGTTACTCAGTGGTATTTGGTGGACTTCTGGGTTTTTAATCTGTTGTCGATGTACCCGTGAGTGTTCCGATAGTGCATTACCTGTCTGGCCAACGTACAATTCTTCACAATTAAGGCATTTGATGCAGTAGATTAGATTTCTACTTTTGCAGTTCATGTTCACATTGGTGAATATTTTCCCTGTTTTTGTGTTCATATATGGGCCGGTATGGATTGATCGGCATGTGCCGCATCGGCTATCATTGCATTTGGATACAGTGAATGTTTGATTTTTGTTGCTGAGGTCAAACCTTGCCTTTGTTAATAGTTTTTTCAAGTTTTTAGGTTGTCTCTTACTGAGAGTTATATTTTGATCTGTAATGATATTTCTCAATTCCTTACTTTGTGCAAGGATCGGTAAGTTCGCTTTGGCGATATTAAAGATGTTCTGGTGGCATGGATTTTGTGTCACTATAAATGGAATGATCTTTTCCTGTTTGTCTTTTCTTTGCGGTGTCCTCAGTTGTTGTATGGGTATTTTCGAAGCCCGCTGAATACCATTTTCTATGAGTCGTGATGGGTATTTTTGCTTCAGCAGAAATTCTTTCAGTTCCATCAGGCGTTGATTTCTGGTCTCTATATCCTCTACAATAGTACATATTCTCCTGGCTAGGCAGTATGGTATGTTGCGTTTTGTATGGGGTGGATGGCACGATTTAAAGTTCAAGTATTGGTGTGTGTCTGTGTGTTTGTAATATATATCTGTGGTAATGGCGGTGTTCTTTTTAATTACCATTATATCTAGAAATGGTAATTTGCTACTGTTCATCTCCTTTGTAAATTGGATGGATGGGTGTAGGTTGTTCAGGAGGGTGTTAAATTCTTCCACAATGCTTTGAGGTTTGGTCCAGATTATGAAGCAATCGTCCAGGTATCTCTTCCAAGCCCTGAAACTCGAGTCACCTTTATATATTTATATTTATATATTTATATATTTGATCCTTTATATTGAACACTCAATATTTCATCTACATTCAATACTTTTTTTCATGGTGCCATCCATTTTTATTTTATTTTATTTTATATTGTATATTATATTATATATTGTATATTCCATATTCTATACCCCACATTAGTTCTGCAGGAATATAAATAAAACATAAAAAACAGACAGTGTTGGAACTCTTTTAAACAAAATAATATTATATATATATATATATATATATATATATCTATCTCATATATATATATGTATGTGTATGTATACAGTACTCATACATACACATGTACGCACACATACAAACATGCATGCACACATGCACACACATACACACACGTCGATTTGCAGTGGGTTTTTTCCCGCACATTAAACCTTTTAAGTGAAGGCATGTGGCCTAGTAGTTAGGGAATTTGGCTCATGATCATAATGTTGTTAGTTCGATTCCTGGTGTTGTGTTGTGTCCTTGAGCAACATACATTATTTCAAGTTACTCCAGTTCACTCAGCTGATTAAAATGAGTTGTTCCTGTATTTCAAAGGTTCAACCATGTCACATTCTGTGTCATACTGAATCTCCTTGAGAACTACATTAAAGGTACACGTGTTTGTGGAGTACTCAGCCACTTGCACATTAATTTCATGAACAGATTGTTCCATTGGGCAAATCAACTGGAACACTTGTTGTAACCAATGGAGTGCCAGTTCAACCTTTGAAACTAAATACCTGTGATTTAATCAAGAAATATTTTAGGTTATTTTACATTGTAAAGGAGTACTGTTCCATTGGTGAACAGTTCAAAATTATGAGCAAATGCTTTTAAGTGTAAATGAGTTTTCATGTTTATGATATACTTTGAGTGTGAGTATCATCATAATCCTTTTACATTATATAACCCCTCATAACTTTTTAATTTTTTTAGAGTTTTCAGAAAAGTTTTGAAAATTTGTTTTTTAAACACAGGAATTCATATATAAAAAAAAAATCTTTTGTTTTCAATTTTTTAACCATTCCTTCATAAAAATCATAAAATTTCCACTTGTTTTTGATTTTTAAAAAATTTAAAATCAAACTTTAAAATATTGACAGTGTGGATTTTTTGTTTGAATCCCAGCAATGGACCATCCTTGGGTGCATCATCATTCCATTAAATGTATTTATAGGGAGAAAAATAGTGAAAAACATCAATACATGACAGAATGACAAAGAAACAAGAAGAGTATCAAGTGGTTTGAGATTTGCTAAAAACAACAGCTAAATCACCCTTAAATCACACACACACATGTATTTTTTTTTTGCATAATTGTATGAATTCCCATATATAGAAGACAAATTCATAAAAATTTTGTGAAAATTCTAAAACATAAAAGTTACAAAGGGTTATATAGGGTTCTTAAACCAGAATCCTGCCCAGTTTTATTTTAGTTACTGTCCTCCTAAATTAACTGGAAGATCTTGTCTTGTGCTCTTGTGTTCTATTTTTAACTTGGTTTCTATGGTTGGATACCCTTTCCAAAAACTTGTGACTTTAAAGACTATACAAGGTGCATTTTTTAACGATGTCACCATTAGAGAAATTGCCATGCTCTTACCAAGACAAGATTAGAAGTTCCTCTTGACTCTAAGTTACCACTCTTTTGTTTCTAACCTCTTTACAGAATATACTCTAAGCATTTATTTTATCATAGCAACAGTATTAATGAGGTTATCTTGTATCCAACAAGACGAAAGAATCCTCACTCTGCTATGTTTTCCCTGTTCATTCAGGGCAATGTGACCAATAGAGTGAATAAAAGAGACAGAATGGAAGATTAACTAGGGTGAGAGGGAGAAAGAAGTTGGTATGATGAAGAAAGAGTGATTGGAGTGATAGTGTAGATAGGGAGGGAGAAATAGGAGAGGCATTGCTTAACAGAGTAATGGATAGAGAGATAGCAATGGCAAAGTGAAACGATAGAGAGAGGGGGAGGGAGGGAGAGAGAGAGAGTGTGGGAGATAGAGTAAATGATGGATAGTCATAGAAACAGTCAATGAGCTGAGAGTGTGATGAATGTCAATAGCAAATAAGCTAGGGGAGAGTGAGTGATGACTAGCAATAGTGGAGGGGTAATGTTAACTGGTAAAAGACAGCATGAATGATGAATAGTTGTGGAAACAGGAAATGGTAAGAAAGTGATGGTTGCCTGTAAGGAGTAGCATGGGGAAGAAGGTGTGCTGGGAGGAGGATAAATGGAGATGTGTATCTGATACTAACAGATCTGATGAAATCTTTTGCTACTTGGGCAAGTGATCCTTTGCTATTCAGGATAGATGGGTAACATTGGAAGATGGTAAGTAAGTAAACAGATAGAGAGAGAGAGAGAAAGAGGGAGAGAGAGAGTTTGAGTAAACTAGTTTTTAAACCTTTTATTATGAAACATTAACAGCTTACCTTGGGTTGAAAAACGAGGTTTATTGTTGAGCAATTTTTTTATATTATATATTTTGGCATTATGCCATGCTTAAGAAGACCCATCAAGCCAAGTAAAATCACAGTCGTGACAGATACCGGTATCATGCAAATGGCACCTGTGCCGGTGGCATGTAATAGCACCCATTACACTCTTGGAATGGTGGGCATCAGGAAGAGCATCCAGCCATAGAAACCATGCCAAATCAGGCTGGAGTCTGGTGCAGCCTTCCAGCTTGCCAGCCCTGGTCAAACCATCCAACCCATGCCAGCATGGACAACGGACGTTAAATGATGATGATGATGATTTGATAAACATTTGTTTACTCATTTATTAAAGATGATTTATACTTTCGGGAGTCCTGGGTTCCAATACAAAGAATAAAAAGAAACAAGGGTAAGGGGAGTCAAACGGCTGAGGAAGCAAACACTCTTGCTATGCGTTTTTTCAAAGTCTGCAAGGTAACAATAATCTGCATATCTTATTGAAGAGAGTCTGCCTTTTATTATCAAGTTTGTTATAGGTTTGTTGACCCTTTAGTGTTCAAACCGGCCAAAATCGGACAAAATTAATTCCCTTTATTTGTTCAAACTGGCCAAATCTAACTGTATCTGACTGTTCTATGAAATCTCTAAATAAATAAACAAATCAAATTACTGAATTCTCATAGCTTTGAGATTATAGGAAAGTGGGTTATACATCATTAGATGTATACCTGACTTTCCTATATAAAATTAGAAATTAAAGGAACGCTAAACTCCAGACTATCAACACAACAACATTTATTTAAGGTGGAATATATATACATCTTTAGCTCTTGTTTGTTGTTACAGCTTCTGTGTGTGTGAGCATGGTTGTTGGGACGTTGGTATGTAGATGTAAGCGAGCCGTCTAGCGTAAGTTCGAAAGATGGAGAGAGACAGCTAAACACGTCCATGCTCAATCGCTGGCCAGCAAGAAAGAGACAGAATAGAAGCGGGAACGCTTGGTTGTTGAATTCCACGCATGCGTGAGACTACGCATGCGCACAGCGTTACTACAGGGCTCCCTTGCCAGTGCGGAAACACATGATAATATGAAATCTGTTGGAACGCCTGAGGCAGGATGGCCACCGAAACCACCCACAAGATGTGGTACAAACACACACAAAGAAAAATCAAAGAAATGAATGTACACTTGTGAGATACATGCATGCAATGTACAGATGAAATGAAAATGACAAAACAACCGTGATGACAACCGTCCAAGAAACTGGAACCACGCGATGTAAAACTCTGATTTTTTTTGTCCTTTCTGAAAGGAAAGAAAATATGAGTGCACAAGTGTGTGTGTGAGAAAAAACACAGAACATAGTAAAAGTGTCTGTAGTATAGACTGCGAAAAGTCCCAAAACACTGAGATAGAGAAAACCAGTTCGTATTAAAATTCCACAAGGAGATAGAATGTCTGTACTCAGGAAGTCGTGGTCAGTTGGCAGAGCTATAGTTGAGCGTCGGATGCTAGTTGTGACCGGTTACCTGGTACGGAATATTCTATAAAAGTTACACAAGGAAATTTGGTCTGTTGATCGTGAGTGGAAGCATCCACTCTAACAGAGTCGATAAAACCGAGTGTGTTGATATTGGTGTGTCCCTGGTGGTGGGGTTGTTGGCGCACGACATTGTGGTAGACAGTACATTGATGGTGAAGACGTCGGCGCAGGAACTGTAATATAGCTGTGTTCTGTATGTGTGGTGGTAATGATGTCCTGTTGAAACTTGGCGACGTCGGGGGAATGCTTGTAGTTGGTAGTAGTAGTAGTTGTCGTCACGGTGGTAATCTTGGTTGAACGAAGCTGGTGGCGAAAAGGTCGCTCGGTGATGATGGTGTTTGAAGAGGTGTGCTTTTACAGATGGTCGACAGACAAATCTCTGTACGACCATTAGCGAAAACCTCGAAGAAAAATTTTCTTAACCCAAGATGAAAGAACGACCGTGCGAACTCAAAAAGGAGAAATGGTGACGAATGGAAAAACAGAGGACTTCTTTTATTTAAACGTGTCACACGGTCGAACACAAAATTATATATCAAATGATGATATTCAAATAATGTTATACTACGATAACATAAATAGCCAGTAATGAGACGATAGAAAAGACAACCGTATGAAATGAATAACAAGAGATATTTAGTGTGGCATAAAAGATGTATGTGTATGTAAGAGTGTGAATGCGACATATAAGAACATAATAAAAAACAGGCCGTCTATATGTATGTGAGATATCACAGCAGATAGAAAGTCAGTACACGTGAGAGTACCAAGTTCTTGAGTACACAATAGTATGAGTCTGTATGTGAAAGAAGTGAGGTTGTGAGTGTGGCAGAGCTGATCACTAGTTGTGATGTTGGCTTCCATGCCAGGGCCTTGAGGACAGACGTTTATCGCAGGCTGAAATCTCTTGTCTGTTTATTATCGTGGTGAAGCTAAGTCACCTAACAGAATCGAAGAGAGAGATGTGCCGCGGTGGTTTAGTTTGGTGTACATAGAAAGTCGTGTTGACTATGGTTGGAGATGTTGGTGGCGTAGTAATCGTAGAATCGTGTTGGTCATGACGATGATGCTGGTTTGTAGTTCAGTCTCCATGGCCGCATTTGTTCTTTAGTCGGGTTCACCAGTTATAAGTTGGTAGTCCAGAATCCATGCTGCGTTTGTTTCTTCGTCGGGGTCACCACTTTATAGGAAAGTGGGTTATTGTAGCTCAGCGGGCTGCGTGTTTGAATCACGTCGGGGGTCACCCCTTTATAGGAAAGTGGGTTATACATCATTAGATGTATCCTGACTTTCCTATATAATATTAAGAATTAACGGAACGCTGAACTCCAGACTATCAACACAACAACATTTATTTAAGGTGGAATATATATACATCTTTAGCTCTTGTTTGTTGTTACAGCTTCTGTGTGTGTGAGCATAGTTGTTGGGACGTTGGTATGTAGATGTAAGCGAGCCGTCTTCTGTAAGTTCGAAAGATGGAGAGAGACAGCTAAACACGTCCATGCTCAATCGCTGGCCAGCAAGAAAGAGACAGAATAGAAGCGGGAACGCATAGTTGTTGAATTCCACGCATGCGTAAGACTACGCATGCGCACAGCGTTACTACAAGATAATGTGAGATGAAGCCTTTACTGCCTTTATTCAAGTATAAATACTGTGAAATTGTTTAGACCACATGGTTTTTTCAATGTTTATGTGTCTCTACGCTCTTTTGTTGCTGTTGGTTGTAAGTATTGGAAGTAAAAATTTGTTGCTGCTTTGCAGCGGTTTTTTGATTGTGCTTTCTCTCCATTTAATGGTGGAAGGATGTTCTATTTGGACCTGAGTGGTTCTGAATTGTCCTCTTTGGAGGAGGAAGTAGTTATGGCTGTAGACAGGATGGACAAGTGCTTGGAAAGGAAAAGTTTTGCAGAAGTGACAGAAGTTAAAAAGAAGGAGATAGACATGTCAGACACGAAAAGATATCAAAAGATGGCATGCAGAGTGGGTGGTGACATAAAGTTGTCACCACCCCAGAAAGTAATGGTTAAGAAAACCATGGTATAGAAAGTCTACTCAGTGGAAGGAAAAAAGATTGAACACATGGCAGAAGAAATAATTGAGAATGCGTTGTGCATGGTGTGGAGGGCTGTAGTGTATTTGGCAAGAGGAAGCAGGTACAGGATGGTGATCGTGCAATTCAGAATGGAGGGAGCAGCAAAGAGGAATGCCGTAAACACAGTGAAGACTGACAAAGTGGTCCTTCTACCTACTTGTCTCGGTAGAAGAACTTCCAAGATTAGGGTAGATATAGCTGTGGCTAGGGTTGCGGTGGCTGTCCTCCTAGGAAGTGAGGAGGAAGTAGCCATCCTCCAGGCCACAGAAACAGAAGGGTTGATGTGGAAAGGAAAAATGCTAGACCTCATTATACAGGCTGAGGTAGAAACCCTGGAAAAATTGGCAGAGACAGTTACTGTTGGTGACATGATTGTGAAAGTGTGGATAGAGGGCAGAATCCCTCATTTTAAATGTAGCCAAAAAGGTCACATTAGAGCACACTGCCCTGTACAAATACAAAATCTGCAAAAAGCTGAAAAGGAGTTAGAGAAGAAGCAAGAGGAGGTACAGGAGGAAGAAAAGAAAAAGGAAGAAATGTGGACAGTGGCCAAGGGAAGAAGGAAGAAGAGGAAGAAGGAACACTGAAGTGGAACTCCAAACCATACCCACCCCACCCTCTCAGACCCCCCTCCCCTACAGACACCGAACCCACCCATTTCCATCCTACACAATCCCCCAAAAAAGGGGAAAACAAACACAACAAAACATACAAAACTCCCCTCCCCGTGAATCTAGTTACATATGTTTTTTGACAGATAAGGAGAACAAGGAACTGATTTGTAAGCTAACAATGGAAAACAGCGAAATTTGTGAACGTTGAAGGATATATAAATACAGTAGGGCGGCACACGAGTGAGCTACTTCCGGAGAAACAAATGGAAGGAGTAAAGAAGTATATTTATGCAGACTTGAAAAGGATAATGGACAATATTGGTTATAAGGAATTGTTAGAAAAGCACGGCTTGGACATGTTAAAAGGACCCCCAATATAAAAGAAAGTAAGTGATGCTGCTTGAGGTGGGGCAAGCAGTACATTTTCATTTTTTCATTTTCGTTATTCATTCATATCATTATAATTTTAATTTTATTTGAATTTAATTTTTATTTATTTGTGTTATGTGTCCCCACATGTGTTTGTGTTCTCCGCTCTTTGTTGGCCCCTTGTGGGCAATAAAGAAACAATGGTTTTTTCAACGTTTATGTGTCTTCACGTTCTTTTGTTGCTGTTAGTTATAGTATTGGAAGTGAAATTTTTGATTGTACTTTCTCTCTGTTTTAACGAGAGTTAGCGGTGGCTGGTGGAAGGATGTTTTATTCAGACCTGAGTGGTTCTGAGTTGTCCTCTTTGGAGGAGGAACTAGTTATGGCTGTGGACAGGATGGACAAGTGCTTGGAAAGGAAAAGTTTTGCAGAAGTGACAGAAGTTAAAAAGAAGGAGAGAGACAAGTCAAACATGAAGAGATATCAAAAGATTATTTACATTATTTACATTTGACGGATATTTGTCCTCATCTTGTTTGTTGTTAACATAACGTTTTGGCTGATATACCCTCCAGCCTTCATCAGGTGTCTTGAGAAATTTCGAACCTGGGTTCTCATTCCTAAGGTATTTTTCGATATTATTATTATTATTATTATTATTATTATCATTATTGTCCAGATTACTGCTTGGAATCGAACTCGGAATCTTGGGGTTAGTAGACCGTGCTCTTAACCACTACACCATATGCCCGTGGGATGTGTTAAAGGACTCCGAAGATAAAAAGAAGTAAGTGATGCTGCTTGAGATGGGGCAAGCAGCGCATTTTCTTTTTTTCATTTTCGTTATTCATTCATATTATCATAATTTTAATTTTATTTGAATTTAATTTTTATTTATTTGTGTTATTTGTCCCCACATGTGTTTGTGTTGTCCGCTCTTTGTTGGCCCCTTGTGGGCAATAAAGAAACAATGGTTTTTTTCAACATTTATGTGTCTCCACGTTCTTTTGTTGCTGTTGGTTATAAGAGTTTTGTACTTTATTTTCAATGAAAATGTTTGAATGAAATATAGAGAAAGAATAAAATCTTGTACCGATTACACCTGTATTTTAATTAATTCAAATTAATGTACCTCATCTTAAAAAATGTAAAATTGTTGGTGGTTGATATCTTGGGATAGTTTTATAAGAAATCAAACAGGTAAGATGTATTAAGAATATGAATTTTAATGTTTATTCATAATGTTATTGTTTTTATACCTGTTAATTAAATTTACCTGCCCATAAAAGTCAAATTTAATCAGAAAGATCAGCTAAAATTACGTAACTATAAACCACTGGCATATAAACACCCATTTACAAAATTTCAAATCTGTATGTAGAAAATTAACAAAGTTACAAGCAAATATTGTGGACACCCAACTTGAACCTGAATAAATCAAAATTAATGTGAACAGATAAGCATTACATTTGACAAATTAATCTAAACACTAAAGGGGTATGGATTTTCACAAGAGCAGTGAATTAAGACTACCAATTGCATGAAGAGTATTGCAACAGATGAGGAATAGGTAGGCAGTGTTGTATGTATATCTATTAGCCATTACACTAACACTCCAAGAAAATAAAAAGGAACATTGATTCCTTTATACTTCATTTGAAGGCAAAAATGATGTTCTTCCAGCTGTACAAGAGTTAACATATTTGTTCATTCAGCTGAAGTTATATGATTTAAGTCTTGTTTATTTTTCTTTGTATTTTTATATGAAATTATATGTTTGTCCTCAATATCAGTTGACATATGTTTACACACTTTTATCAGGTGATATTCTATGTTTATCCACAATATCAGTTAGTATATATATATATTTATATGACTTTATTGGTTAATATTGTATGTTTACCCACTACATAAGTTGATATTGTGTTTGGATACATCAGTTGATTTTGTATGGTTACATACCGTTATTATTTATATAATAATTCAACTATTAATATATAATTTGATTCATATGCTTTATGTATGCAAGGCTCGATCAATTGAGCAAATGGTTGATCAATGAATCTACTGATCAATATATGTCAGTGTACATGTGTGTATGTGTATAAGGTAATATATATATATGTATATATATATATATATATATATATATATATATATATATATATATATATATATATATATATATATATATATATATATATATATATATATATATATATATATATATATATATATATATATATATATATACTTGGAAGAAGGCGAGAGAATTACAGTCATGGATTAAAAACAAAGACATCTCAGTGGGTATGAATACAAACCAAACACTGATTGATAAATACAGTTCTTTGTACATCTTAGTGTGTGTGTGTGTGTGTGTGTAAGCAAATTCAAACACACATACACCATCAGGGTAAGATACATAAGAGCCAAGAAGGAAAGAAACATTATAAATGGAATATTTATGAATGCAAAATCTTCCAGCTCAAATATAACTGAGCTCAAATATAACTCACAACTCATCTGGGTGAAATAGGAAATTACATAGGGAATTCATATAAAAATTTTGAAAAATGAACGGAAGCTTTTGACACAGAAAAGACAAGAACACTTTACTTGGGGAATTTGAAAGATTAGAGACCAGTTAGTTAAATATAAGCATTCATTTTAATTCTGTAGATGAAAACAATCAAGTTAGGTTAGCTTTTAGCTTCAGTAATGGTATAGAGTGACAGTTCTTCTATTTGACAGTCTGTACAGTATTACAGGTAGCTTCTTAGGAAATTAAATGTTCAGATACATCAGGATATGTAAATAGCTCCTTCATATCACATTTATAGTCTTTCACTTAGAGTTGTGGTACATTGATAAATTGTTAATATAAATGAATGAAGATATTCATGTGTGGCAGTAAAGTAAGGCATTAAAGTAAACCAAAGTGAACGAAAGTGGACAAAGGTCAAACTACATCTGAATGGTGTGAGGTAAATCTTAGTGATATAATTAGTATATTGTCTTATATAGATTTATATCTAATTAGAAAGTATCATTATAGGAAAACAGAGTAAGCTATGGAAACATAAGAGGTGCAGCAATATCTACGGAGGGCTAACTGGGAAGATAGCTTTTGTATGTGGCAAATGCTCAGGTGTTATAAACACTGAAAATGTGCAGAGAACAGCTTCTATCACATTCTAGGGGACCAAGTCAGTAGCAGGTGGATGCTCTGAAAGTGTAGCTGCTAGAATAAGAATAGCCTAGGCAAAGTTCAGAGAGCTCCTACCTCCGCTGGTGACAAAGGGCCTCTCGCTCAGAGTAAAAGGTAGACTGTATGATGCATGTGTATGAATAGCCATGCTACATGGCAGTGAAACATGGGCCGTGAATGCTGAGGACATGTGTAAGCTTGCAAGAAATGAAGCCAGTATGTTCCAATAGATGTATAATGTCAGTGTGCATTCACGACAGTGTGTAAGCACCCTGAGAGAAAAGTTGGATTTAAGAAGCATCAGATGTGGTGTGCAGGAGAGACAACTGCACTGATATGGTCATGTGTTGTGAATGAATGAGGACAGCTGTGTAAAACTGTGTCATACCCTATCAGTTGAGGGAACCTGTGGAAGAGGTAGACCCAGGAAGACCCGAGATGAGGTGGTGAAGTACGACCTTCGAACATTGGGCCTTACTAAGGTGATGACTAGAAACCGAGACCTTTGGAGATATGCTGTGTGTGAGAAGACTCAACAAACTAAGTGAGATCATAGCCCATGGCCTATGCCATTGGGTGTAACCAGTCCACTTAAAAATACCCCTCATTCATTGGACACTAAACTTTGCTTGCGAAGACCTATTGAGGCAAGTGAAATCAAATCAAAATCACTGATGTGGCCAATGAAAGTACCACCTGATTGGCACTCGTGCCAGTGGAACGTTAAAAGCACATCCGAGCGTGATCATTGCTAGGGTCACGGATTGGCTCCCATGCCGGTGGCACGTAAAAAGCACCATTTGAGTATGGTCATTACCAGCGTTACCTTATCGGCACATATATGACAGACTGGCATCCCATCCAGGTGGGGAACCTATATGCCAATGAAACCAGGAAACTGGCCCTTATGAGCCAGGCATGGCTTGAGAAGGAACAAACAACAGCAAACATATATATATATATATATATATATATATATATATATATATATATATATGTATATGTATATGTCTCTGTGTATGTATGCCTTTATATCTGTATTTGTCCCCCACCACCGTTTGACAACTGGTGTTTGTGTGTTTACGTCCCCATAACTTAGTGGTTGGGCAAAACCAATAGAATAAGTAATAGGCTTTAAGAAAATATGTCCTCGGGTTGATTTGTTTGACTAAAAAATCCCTTCAATGCAGTGCTCCAGCATGACTGCCGTCATGTGACTGAAAGAAGTAAAGGATAATAGATAAAAGATATACAGGGTGCGATGAGTAAATTGTCACCATTTCATATTTTTAATTTCATGCATGCACATTGTTTGTTTTTGATTTTAGCGACTTCACAGTATGGTAGGGTCAGTTGGGCACTGTCTGTAAGAAAAACAGTACCATGCTGTACTGTTTGACATTTGCACCAGAAGGTATATTACAAACATCTCTGAGTGTTTGGGTGTCAATCCGAGGACAACGCAATCTGAGGACATGTACCGAGAGTGATAAAATCAAACATCCAGTCAACAACATAGTGTTTGGTGTGATCACTAGTGATGGCAACGTTATGCCACCATTCAGCTTCTCCCACGGCCTCAAACTCAACACAGAGGCCTACATCAAGTGCCTGGAGGAGGTAATGCTGCCCTGGGTGAAGAGGGTGGCTGCTGGAAGACCTTATGTTTGGCAACAGGACTCTGCACCATGCCACACAAGCAGGAGAACCCAATCATAGCTGTCAGACAATTTCTGCAATCACATCACTCCTAACATCTGACCATCAAACTCCCCAGACTGCAACCCCCATTATTATACGTGGGGCGCAGTTGAGTGACAGACCAACAAAACTCCTTGTAAAGCCAAAGATGAACTGAAGGCAAGGATTATGGCAGCATTCACCAGCTTAAACAAGGAGACCATCCAGAAGAGTTGCAGGAAATTCTGAAGTCATCTGGAGGCCATGGTTGAAGCCAATGGCGATTTTATTGAATAAATTTACTCTTTAGTATTTCAAGATATTTTTATGTAGTTTTGGTAAATATGTCTGTTACAATGAGATGTCAGTATTATTTTCATTTTTGCATAACTTAGACCACAATATATTCACTGCACCCTGTATACACACACAAACACACACACACATAAATGTGTTTGCATGTGTAAATATATATGTATATATATATGCACACACTCACACATACACACATGTATATCACAGTGTGTCCCATCAGTAAGGTGATATTTAAATATGTTAGGGTGGCGAGCTGGCAGAATTGTTAGCACGCAGGGCAAAATGCTTTGTGGTATTTCATCTGTCGTTACATTTTGAGTCCAAATTCTGCCAAGGTCAACTTTGCCTTTCATTCTTTTGGGGTCGATTAAATAAGTTCCCAGTTACACACTGGGGTTGATTTATTCGACTTAATCCGTTTCTCTGTCCTTGTTTGTCCCCTCTGCGTTTAGCCCCCTGTGTGCAATAAAGAAATAAATAAGTATTTAAATATGTTTTATGTTAAAGATACTGATTGATATATGGGGACACAAATATGTATAAGATATATTCTTGGAGAATATTTTTGAAATACTACCAAGTATTTGCAACAGGCAAACTACTTACTTCCAATAATAAGCAATTATGTAAATAAATAATGAATAAAAAGACATAAACAATGCAGTATTTCTGTCTCAGTCAGAGACAGAGTTTGAACTGAAATTAGTGATGGAATATATTAAAAGACAATTTAATTATTTCTCTGTGACTCTCCTAGCAATACCTCAGCTAGTCATCATTTATTTGTATGTTGTGTGTGTATGTGTGTGAACTTGTATGTGTAGTATGTGTCTCAGTGTATGTCTTTTATCTTTTACTTGTTTCAGTCATTGGACAGCAACCATGCCGGGGGCACCACCATGAAAGGTTTAGTCAAACAGATGGACCCCAGCACTTTTTTTTTTAACTTTGTACTTATTCTCTCAATGAAGAAAATATATACTAAAAATAAGATAAATATATACTAAAAATAAGATAAATATATATAGGAAAAAAAAATGCTTTTGTGCATTCCCAGAGAATATTACCCTCAGGGGCACTAGTGTTGGTATATTCGTGAATAAGTCACTAACCGAACTAAGTGGATCTATTGTTTAGGAAGATACTATTTACTTATTTAATGATTGTACTGGATAAATTGTGAAAATAACTAACAGTTCAAATACTAAGAAATAAGCATACTCAATTTGATTCATACCAAATGAATTGAGAAAATTGAAAGGGTTATTTCCCTTGGCTGTTAAAATCTGGTTGACTGGGTTATTTCCCTTGACTGTTAAAATGAAATATATTAGATATATATAAGGATCCCTTCCAGGGGTTCTATTATCAATGTTTTCAACAATCTGAGTATACCATGAGGTTTCCAGACATGAGTTCTACTCACATGTCAAGTTTCATCAAAATTGATAAAATGATGTAGGAGGAGTTAGCTAACAACTCCACAAACACTCACAGACAGAATTTCCCACATATGTAGTAGATATGTATATATTTAGTTTCATCATCATCAATGTCATCAGCATTTCTATTTTACATCTGGCTTTTAATGCTAGCTAAGAGGGATTGAGAAATTATCACAGTCGGAGCCAGTCCTTCTTTGGAGTTACATATAAAAAATAAATAAATAAAAGGTCCTTCCTTTTATTTAGGCTCTTAATGTTGGTTTCCTTGATTCTGTGGTGTATATATTCTCCCACAAGATGGGACACCACTCCATTGCTGGAATACTCATTT
>NC_142930.1:64431017-64448517 GCF_046866305.1 Octopus bimaculoides
ACTGCTTGTCACAGCTGACTTGTTTAGAGAATGCAGCTGGGACATGAAGTTAATTTGGAAGCTTGCTATGCAATAAAGTTCATGTAATACTGGGCAAAAATGCTTCAGAAACTTAGGAAATGCTCCAGATTGTCAATGGATTGACTTGTATGACCTGAACATCTGTTTTTCACTGGTACAAGAGGCTAGGTGAAGCAGGTTCACTGGGAATCTCACGATGACCCATTTTTTTTTAACAGTAAGTGCATCATTTAGCTAGAGGGAACTTGGGTTCCCTCTAGCTAGATGGTCGACAAGGGTACTTTGTTGAGATTTTGAAGTTGTTCAGGAAGAGATTTCATTGCAAAAGGCTAGAGCCCCTGCAACAGGACAATGCACCAATCCACAATTCCACACTGTTAATTGACTGCTTGATAGAAATGGGCATCAAAACTACCCCTCACCCTCCCTACATCCCAGATGTTTCTCCCTGTAACTTTGTTGTTCTCCAAGCTAAAGGAGAAGGTGGAGATGGCTGTATCAAGGAGCCTGGACACCTTCAGTTAAAAGGACTTGCATGGGGCCTTCATGAAGTGGTTGGAATACTATAACAAGTGCATTGAAGTTAGAGGGTTCTAGTTCAAAGAAAATTAGAATTTTTTAATTCTTTGAAATTAATAAATGTTTTGCCTGAAAAAGTTTCAAAACTTCTGGAATGTACCTTGTACTGTTTTTTTTTCTTGTTTCAGTCATTAGAGTGTGGACATGGTGGGGCATTGCCTTGAAGAACTTTTTTAGTCGAATGAATCACCCTCAGTACTTAGTTTGTCTCTTTTTCTTTAAGCCTGGTACTTACTTATTCTATCAGTCTCATTACTGAACCACTAAGTTCGGAGCCATAAACACACCAAAACCAGTTGTCAAGCAGTGGTCAGGGACAAACCCTGATACACCCCCAACCACACACACACGTGCATGTGACAGGCTTCTTTCAGTTTCTGTCTACCGAATCCACTCACAAGGCTTTGGCTGGCCTAAGACTATAGCCGAAGATATTTGCTCAAGGTCCCATACAGTAGAACTGAACCTGGAACCATATTTAATACACAACCAAAAGAGCTACCAATAGTTTCATGCTTTTATGATACTTTAACTTGGCATATTTATAAAATATGCCATGTATCTCAAACATGTACAAGATTCATTCCAGAAGTTTTGAAACTTTTTCAACTGATGTATACATGTATACACACATATACTCTTTTACTTGTTTCAGTCATTTGACTGTGGCCATGCTGGAGCACCACCTTTAGTCGAGCAAATCGACCCCAGGACTTATTCTTTGTAAGCCTAGTATTTATTTTATCGGTCTCTTTTGCCGAACCACTAAGTGACAGGGACATAAACACACCAGCATCGGTTGTCAAGCAATGCTAGGGGGACAAACACAGACACACCCGCACACATATATACATATATACGACGGGCTTCTTTCAGTTTCCGTCTACCAAATCCACTCACAAGGCTTTGGTCAGCCTGAGGCTATAGTAGAAGACACTTGCCCAAGGTGCCCCGCAGTGGGACTGAACCCGGAACCATGTGGTTAGTAAGCAAGCTACTTACCACACAGCCACTCATGCGCCTATATATAATGTATATACATACACACACACACACATATATATGCATGCTTATGTATGTATTTATGTTTTCAAGTATGCTTTTGTTCAGGAGATTTTGAATAACTTCACTTCAGTATTCATGTACTTTTGTATATGTGTGAGTATTTGTATCTTTGTATGGAAACTTGTGTGTGTGTGTGTACATGTATACTTGTGTGTGTGTATGTATGTGTGTGCATCTGTGTAAATGTGTGTGTGTGTGTGTGTGTGTGTGTGTGTGTGTGTGTGTGTGTGTGTGTGTGCACGTGTGACTATATGTGTGAAGATGTGTCTGCATTTCAGAGTGTATACTTAAGTGTTTACATGCACATGTGTTTATATGAGTATGTGTAGAAGTATGTAAGTGTGTGAGTATGTGTGCGCTATACAAAGCCATGCATACAAAGAATAAATTAGATTTATTGGTGTTAAGGGATATTATAAAAGTAAAAAACAAAATTAGTAACTTGCAGAAATGTTAATGTTGAAAAGCTTGTTGGTGGCCTAACACATAAATGTACCTATACACATACACACAAAGTTACATCCATACTTGCGTGCGCACACACACACACACACACACACACACACACACACACACACACTTGCATGCATGTATAGTTACACTCAGACACATACTCTCATGCAAACACATTCACGCAACAAATACCTACACTCATACACACACACACACACACACACACACTTATACTCACATACTAATACCTGCATATATACATATACACACATGCACACACAAATCCACATTCCTACTCACATATTGATACATACACACACATACTCACATCTGCATACAAATTCGTGCACATACATGCATACTCAGACACAAATTCACATTCATAGTCATACATACACACACAGATGCATATACACACACAGATTCATATCCACACACAGACACAAATTCATACACACACACACACAAAATGCACAAATTCACACGCACACACACACATACATTCATATACCACATACACAATTTGGCACTGAAAAACCATAAATACCATTTCCACACATGCAGATCTCATCATGGAAAACTGCATTATTCTAATGCGTTAAGGTTTTAAACAATCACTATTGGAATGCATGATATTGCAAGAAGTGAAGCATTTACTTTTAATTCATAAGACCGACACAGGGTGGCAAGTTCAGAGAAATGGTAGAGTACCTTAACAGATGCTTTGACGTGTTTCATTTCATCTTTATCGGCGTTCTGTGTCCCAAATCTCCCCTGGATCGATTTTGCACTTTGTTCCTCTGGGGGTCGATAAAATAAGTACCAATAATATGTGTGATTCAGTGCAGTTGACTGGTAAAATAACTGCTACCCAGAATGTCTGGCGATTAAATCAAAAGACAGCTGTTGTAAGACAAATGGTAGTAACTTCTTTTCTTTATATAATTGGTCTTTCTTTCATTTTTTTTTGTTTTGGAAATTTTACCATAATATCTTTTATTGTATAGCTTGTCATACTGTATTATATCCAACCATATAAAACGATACTGTATTGTTCCACATCATTCTATATATAAGTTACACTAAGGTTATATGCGACTAAAACAAGGGTACCCAAAACAATAAGCAAGCCAATGAGAAAAGCCTGTATATGTTCACTCAACCTGCTAGATGTAGCAGCCAAATATTTCTCAAATTACACTTTATTATCTCAAAAATAGGAAGAACATATTTGAATATGTTGTCCTAGATAAACAATGCCTGGAAATAAGAAGAGATGTTACACACACACACAAACACACAGACACACACAATTATAAAGAGTATGAAGACTGGTACATCTTCAAAGTTTTCTTTTAATTTATACAGCATAATTAGTAAGTTAATGTAACTGACTCATATTTCTGCTGTACGGAAGGTCTTCCAATAAGTGTGGTTTGCTTGTAGAAAGTGTATTAGCACTTATTAAACAGCATTGCGGAACCCATATATACTCATATATATATATATATATATATATATATATATATATATATATATACATACATACATACATACACACGTATATATATATAAATATATGTATATATATACATGAGAAGTATTGGTATCCAGAAGACCCAAGGTGACAGGTGAGGTGGTGTAAGTGCTATGGAAGAACTGTAGTTAAACTCTCAGTTTGAAATTAATACAAGTGAGTAGTCTAATGCGGATCTTATATGAGCATGTATATGTTAAATAAAATGAGACAACAAAGCCAAGGTTGTGTGGAATTTTCAGGACATTTATGAAGAGAAAGTTAGTCTTACAGCTGTTTCTGGGATATTAGGGATATCTCTTCATCAGAGATGATATGAAATGGTTGAATAGAGGGAAATAGTAGAGTTCAATATAAGGAGTTATTTTGGAAAAGGATGGAACTAAGAAGTATAAAGGGAAATAGGAGAATAAAAGTAAAAATTAAAATATATGTAGGATGTTATAGTTGCAGTTCCATTATCTGAGGAAAGTGGTGTGTAGGAGTGGTAGAAATGTTTCTTGTCCACGGTATGTAAATTCCGATAGGAGTTCATATTTTGTCATTACAAATGGAGAGTGTGAAGTACATTCCATGTGCTATTCATTCAAAGGTGTCTTGTGGTGTGAATGAAATTTTGAGAATGTAATGGTAGTATTAAGTAGGTAGAGAGGAAAGAAAAGAGAAAAGATGTGTATGTTAAAATGAGGAGAATGGTCAAAAGGAATAGGTGAGGAAAGAAGAAAGAAATCCTTTTTTAATATATTAGACTCCAGCTTCCCTCATTAACATAAATATTACTCTATCTTTAATAGATCTACTTTAGCGGTTTGGCAAAAGAGACCAATAGAATAAGTACAAGGCTTACAAGGAATAAGTCCTGGGGTTGATTTGCTCAACTAAAGGTGGTGCTCCAGCATGGCTGCAGTCAAATGACTGAAACAAATAAAAGAATATATATATACATGTGTGTGTGTGTGTGTGTAAGTATATATATATATCCCAACCCTACCATCCCTATAAATCCCATCCCACCCCACCCCACACATTCCACTCTTACATACCCCACCCACCCTCACACCCCACTCCCACATACCCACCCTACCACTACACCCTCATCCCAACCCACACCCTACCCTTGCATCCCCTACCCTCCATACCCCAACCCCAACAACACCATACCACACCACACACTACACACCACCACACCTCATCTTGCCACACCACATCACACACCACCACACCACACCACACATCACCACATCACACCACCCTGCACACACTAGCACTGACCACTTCTCAGCACCCACACCTACACATGCACACACCTACACGTCAAGGTCACCAACCCATATCCACATGCTCTCACATACACACAGACTGTCACATATGCATACGCACCTTTGTTTTGGGATCACCACTACTTTATTATCTTCCCTTCTTCCTAGCTCTCCTGTCTGACTACCTCTGTCCAGCCACTGCCATGATTGACCGCTAGCTACTAAAGCTTTCTTTTTTTATTCTCTCTCTCTTTATTTTCTCGTGCTCCTTTCTGTTGAAGAACATAGGCTCGAAACATAAAAGACTTTCTCACTTTCCCGAGCGTTAAACTCATACACCTGTTTGTTGTTTATACACCTGTCTTCGTCTTTTGTTTCTTGTAAATTCCATGTATAAGCATAAATATATATATGTACATATATGTATGTGTGTATTTACGTGCTTGTCTCCTTCCACCATCACCATTTTATGGCCCTTGTAACTTAACAATTTGGCAAAAAGAGACTAATAGAATAAGTACCAGGTTAAAAAAAAATAATATCGAGATCAATTTGTTCTACTAAACCCTTCATGGCAGTACTCCAGCATAGCTGTAGTCCAACAAATGACACAAGCAAAAAGTGAAAGGTAAGGATAAAGTGTTATATTTATGTGAGGGTCACTATAGCTTTTGATAAGTTAAAAGAAAAAAAAAACATTTTTGGCAAACATTGACCCAAACTTGCCAACTTGCCAATTTAGGAGAATCCCTATTCCAATAACTGTGAACCTGTCTGGCCTAATGTGCCAAAATTTTTCCTCCTTTAATAATTCTGTTATTAAAATGTCACATGTATATCTATTTTAGATAAATGCTTATAGATAAAATTTTTTATAACATTATATTGCAGGGAGATTTTTTCTCTTTTATTTCAAAATTCAAGTATTATTGAAATACCTGCGATATGTCACTGCTGGCACATGTGTCACCATCATGATGAAAGAGCATATCTTGTTCACAATCAAACCTAAATTTCAAAAGGGAGAAAATAATGACCACCTTGTCCAGTTTCCATTGATGCAGATTTGCTGAATGCATATTCTTCTACATCCTATGCTAATATTCTTTACTCTTGAGAACTTTGGTGAAAGCAAATGTAAAATTCAGTGGAAAATTTAGACATAGGCACAGTTGTGGATGTGTGGTAGGAAGCTTACTTCCCAACTACATAGTTCCAAGTTCTGACCTATCATGTGGCACCTTGGGCAAGTGTCTACTATCATATCCTCCAACTGAAATGACTAAAGCCTTGCGAGTGGATTTGGTAAAAGGAAACTGAAAGAAGGTCATTGTATGTATGTATGTATGTATGTATGTATGTGTGTGTGTGTGTGTGTGTGTGTGTGCAAGTGCATGCATGCGTGTGCGCATGTGTGTGTGCATGCATGTGTGTGTGTGTGCATGTGTCTTTGTGTCTTTGTTTATCCCCCATTGCTACATGACAACTGGTAAAAGATAAAACAAGTAAAAGATAAAATATAAAAGAAATATTTCAAATATCTAAGAAATTAACTTAATATATGATTATATCTTCTGTTAATTAAATGTTCTCTGAAGTTGTCAACCTTACTACAACCAGGTATGATTGCTGACAACCCACTGGAAACCAATGATATATTAATTTCCTTGATAGTTTCAGAAATTTAATCTATTCAAGCAAGAGAGGAAGGCAAGATAGATTGCTTTTTTTAGGTTGTCGTTGTTGTTGTTACCATTGTCATCATTGTTGTTATCATCGTCAACATTGTCGGTGTCATCATCATCCATGTTTTGATGTCCACTTTTTCCCTTGCTTGCATGGGTTAGATGGAGTTGCCTGAGGCAGATTTTCTACAGCTGGATGCCCTTGTTGTTGCCAATCCTTACCTGTTTCCAAGTGGCCAGGACATGTTTTTGGAGAATATTTGAAATGAATGACATAGCAACAATCACATATTGTCAAGACAAGGAGACACAAACATACACACTCAGACCTGATTGAAAAGTATTGTTTCTGTCATGGAAGAAAATTGGAGTAAAGGATATACATCATCTTTGGAGGTGACTATTTACAACAAACACTATTGAAGGAAATAAATGGCTTTTAAGTGGCCTATCATTCAAGGACAAAAACAATTTTTGTCTTTAGCCCTTATTTAATAATCATTAATAAGATTTAGTAAGTTTTGATGCAGAAAGACCAGATGATCTCTCTATGAAAGAACTTACTACAAACATATACCCAATATCATAGGAGCAATAGGATATGTACCAACCCATCTGGAGCAAAGTATGGCTGAACTTGGAATCTTGAGGAGAGAATGCAAATCTTTAATTCATAAACTACATATGATCATGATATCTGGGACTATAAAAATCTGCAAGACCTTCTTGAGATTTAAAGGATTATGGTTAATTCATGATATTTTCCTTCACTACCTTGCTACCAAGCTGATGGCCAGTCAAAATTTACTCTAAATTAAAAAGAGAAAGAAAAGACATACAAGAGGGTACCAAATTGTAACGAGAAACATTCTCTGTGGGACAAGCCCATTGTAGTTCAGGCTTCTACTGCTAGAAGCCACTTGGTGTGACCCTCAGACATCAGTTTACCGACCAGTGGCATCGTATGAAGTCATACTGCCATGTGATGTGTCTTTGTTTTGCAGTGCTTCTCCCCTGTTCATCAATTTTTGTGATGACTGAAATAAAGGAACAGCGTGTTTCTGTGAAATTCTGTTTTCTGCTGGGGAAAACAATGGCCAAAACGGTTGTCATGTTTCAAACAGCTTACAAAGACGCTGGCATGAGCAAAACACAAGTTTCTGAATAGTTTCTATGCTTTATGAATGGTCAGTGGTCAATTGAGAACCAACCTTGTTCAAGATGACCGTCGAACTCCCAAATGAATGAAAATATCACAAAAATTCCTGACCTGATCTTGGAGGACTGTCACCAAACAACTGATGAACTTGTTGATATGACTGGTGTGTCCTGGAGCTCCTGCCAATGAATTTAGAGTGAGGAATTGTGAATGAAAAGAGTTGCAGCAAAATTTGTGCCTCTCTTGCTCACGGAAGATCAAAAGCTGTCACAACTGAATGTGTGTCATGAACCAAAAGAATGGTTGGAAATTGATCCAGATCTCTTTTCAAAGGTCATCACTGGTGATGAAAACTGGTGCTACAGAATTTGCAAATGTGGAAGGGGTGAAGAAGAAGCAATGGAGGCATTAAAAGGCATCACTTCAAAAGAGTTCCAACATTGCTTTGAATAGTGGAAAATGTACCTGGACCAATGCATTGCTTCAAATGGAAAATACTTTGAAAGTAATAAAAGTGTAAATAGGTAGAACTAAGTGAATAAAATAATATTGCAAAATTCTGGTTTCTTTTGGGTACACCACCCCATACATACATACATACATACATACATACATACATACATACATACATGCATGCATATATGACAGGCTTCATTCAATTTCTGCCAACCAAATCCACTTACAAGGCTTTTTTTGTCAAACCAGGGCAATAGTAAAAGACACCTGCCAAAGGTGTCACATAGTGGTATTGAACCTGAAGCCATGTGGTTGGGAATAAAACTTCTCAACCACAAAGCCATGCTTGCACTTTCTTTAAGCTTTATGTTTTCTGGTTCTCAAGATGTTAACTGATTTTAGATAGAGTAACAGATTTGATTTAGTTAAAATAAGCAGAGATAAAATAGAAAATTCTTAAATATCTTCAACTGTAGTTCGTGTGTTGAAGAATATGGAAACTATTTTATCCTTGTCTTTGAGTAACTATCAAAAAAATAATCCTTGAAATATATTTTTTTTTTATAAGATAATGACATTTGGCAGCAAAGCATAAAAAGAAATACTCTGGTAAAAATTATAATAATCCGTACTTTCTCCATGGTTCTTCATTTTAATCTTTTATTATGTTCTGTATTGTTTTATTTCCTTCTTTCCAGTTTTATGATCATTTTTTTTTCCGGTTCTTCCTCCCACTTTATTTTTTTCTTATATTTTTTTTGTTTTCTTTTATTCTTTCTTTTGCCGTGTCTAACATTTTCCATTACCTGCTTTGTAATACCATCTTTTATCCCTTCCTTTTATTTATTTCTCTCTTTCTCAATCTTTATCTTACTCATTCTCTGTCTGTCTGTCTACCTGTCTTTTTTCTCTCTCTCTCTCTCCCTCCCTCCTTCTCTCAAACACATACAATCTCTGATTATTCTTGCCTGTTACACAATGATTACTAAAACGCATTTCACCTCTTCAACCATCATTTCATTTTTCCACCCTGAATAGATTATCAAAGCAACTTCCTTTAAAAATAATCATTTATTTATACCATTTCTTTTTCCCTCCTTTTCTCATTCACTTTCCTTTCTTTATATTTCTTTTCTCGTCATCCATTTCATTTCACCTCATTCCTTTCATCTAATCTTTTGGCTTCTACGTCACATATGAGATAATCTACAGATATTTTTTCTCTCTTTCTTGATTCTCCGTTCTGTTTCTCACAACTTCTACATATTGGCACCTGCCTGAGTAACAAATTAGAATACCTCCAACTAATACTACAGTTATTATTATTACATCAGGTTTAATTTTATTACATATTAATCTCATACACCTGTCGTCATTCTATTCAATTTCCTCTTTTATTAAGAACCTGTAGAAGATTGTTTTCTTTCTGTTCTGTTTTTTAAGTGCAATTTAATTTTTATTGGGAAGTCTTTCGTCTTTATCATTCTATGCATATATATATATACATATATACAAATACACAGACGCTCACATACATATACATACATAATACACACATACATGTATACTTGAATATATGTGTACATATGTATGTATAAATGTATATGTGTGTGAGTGTGCATGCATGCACATGTGCACACAACATGTATAGCAAATGCACACACACGCACAATTACACAAACACACACTCATTCTTTTACAGATGTTTCAGTCATTTAATTTTTATTGGAACGTCTTTCACATACATAATACATACATACATACATACATACATATATGTGTACATATGTATATATGTATGCGTATGTGAATGCACATACATATGCACAACATACATAGAATAGACCCATAACACACGCATACATGTGCACGCACTCATGTGCATGCACACACATGTGCATACATGCACATGCGCATTCACACATGCACACACTTACATGTGCATGCACAGACACACACACACACACACACACACACACACACACACACACACATATTCATTCGCTCTTTTACTGGTGTTTCAATCGCTGGACTGTAGCAATGCTCAAAGAATCACATTCTAGAGTATAGCCTATTACATTGACTCCTGTACTTATTTTGCATTCTATGGAAAGACAAATGGTAAAGAGCACCTCAGCATCAAGGGATGTAATGGAATACCACAGAATTTATTTGTCAAATGCTGTACTGAATCTCCCATCCACTCATTTATGGCACCTTGGGCAAGTGTGTTCTACCCTACCCTTGAGCTAACCAAAGTATTTTGAGTGGATTTGGTAGATGGAGACTGAAAGAAACATATGGTATGTGTGATAAGGAGTTCACTTCTCAACCACATTGTTGCAGGTTCAGTTCCATTATGTAATACCTTGGGTAAGTAAGTGTCTCCTGCTATAGTCTTGGGCTGACCACAGCTGCGAGTAGATTTGGTAGATGGAAACTGAAAGAATCCTATCATGTGCGTGTATGTGTATATATATATATATATATATATATATATATATATATATATATAATTACGGATATCCACAAACTAGGTCCACACTGACGAAGCTCAAGGTTATATATATGTATATATATATATATATACACACGTACATATGTATATAAATATATATTTCTGTACCTATATTTATATCCATCTATCATTATATATATATATTATATCATCAAGTAATATCTTACTACTTACAGAATATAACTGGTTAGAACGTTGCCATCAGTTTTGCATTGAATATTATTACTAGACAAGATTGAGGATCTCCAGACATTATAGCCAGAAGCACATAGCCTCTTTTATACTGCAGGTATATAGACTCTAAGGTTATTCCTAAATAATATTTTTCATTGTTTCATTCCACCTTTTTCTGCCACCATTGAGCCAACATTGAGTCTATGTGCCTCCTGTATAAAGGACTGTGTGCTTGGCAATATTTGGTATAAAAGCAGCAGTAGCATTCTAACCAGTTTTATGCCATAACCGGCAATGTATTGCTTGATGATATACAAAAAATATATCCATTCTATTATTTATATCGAGTGTTTTTATTTCTAATTTATGGACAACTAACTGATTACATATATCATGTGATCATGTAACCGACCAGGATATCAGATGCTGTTAAACATCACTTGTCACAATACTGTTTTGCATTGTTTTAGCCTTCAAATGATGCCACCCTGCTTGCTAGGCAAGCAGGCCAACATTTCCCGCTTATCAAGAGGGGGACTGGAGCAACATGAAATGAAGTGTTTTTGCTCAAGAACACAATGCATCACCCAGTCAGGGAATTGAACCCTCAATCTAGTGATTGTGAGTTCAACAGCCTAACCACTAGAACACATGCCTTCACTATTACACACACACACACACATACATGTATATAAATATATATATATATATATATATATATATATATATATATATATATATATATATATATATATATATATAATCAACAATATCGTTTTACCTCTATTTTCCATACTGGCTTGAAGGCATGTGATCTAGTGGTTAGGATATAGCACCCACGATTTAAGATTATAGTTTCAGTTCCTGAATCAGATGGTGCATTGTGTTTTTGAATGAAGCACTTCATTTCATGTTGCTCCAATTCACTCATCTATAAATGAGTAACCCTGTGACTGACTGGCATCCTGTTCTGAGGGAATGTTGTAACCTCACTCACTTATACATCATGGAAACTGAGTAACTGACTCTACGAGGCCTAGAAATCAAGATGTTTATGTGTTGGGAATGATGATGATGTTTCTATACTGCCATGGGTTGGATGGGTTATCAAAGTCTGAGTTAGTTTTATCTGGATTTTCTACCCTTTTAGATGAGTTGGAAGACAACATCTTACTTGTGCATTAGTTTAGTTTGTATGGCTTGGTGCCCTTCTCACAAACATAAGTAGATATGTAATTTGGGGTTAGAGAACAAATAATTATATTACTTACAGTATTTTATTGCTACTTATTTTATGGACTCTTGGAAGGATGAAAGGCAAAATTGGCCACCACAAGAGTTAAATAGTCAAGGCTGTCTTTCAGACAAGAACTTTGTGGAAGAGTACAGTCAAGTTACTTAATCCACAGTGTATTACTGGTAATATATATTTCATTGATCTCTGAAGGGTGAAAGATAAAGTTAATCTTAGCTGGATTCTAACACAGAACATATATGGATGAAACTAAATATTCTGTCTATACACAGCTCTCAGATTACCTAGCATGTAATTTAAATTATTATTTTTTTAAATCATAATTTTTAAGCTTCTAAGAACAAGATTAGAACTTCTGAAAACCAAGCCAAATGCAAAGTTGCTACAGTTGTTTTGCGGGAAGAGAAAAATAACAAAAATCAGAAAAAAACAAAAAATAATAATCTATCAAAGAAACAAATTTAATTTCTTCCAGTATTTTCTCAGGTTTCTGGTTGTTTCCATTTCTGTACATCTCCACAATCCTCTTTTTAAACATCACCAAACAATCTTGGCCAGAGTTCAAGTAGAAAACGGAGATGCGGTTTATTTATTGTTTATTTACATATTTTGCTGAACAAACATGCAGAGTGTGTGCTCTTGTTCCTGGCTATAAAATGGTGCTGAGGATGAGGAGGAGGAGGAGGAGGTAAAAGTTGAGAGAGAGAGAGAGAGAGAGAGAGAGAGAGAGAAAGAGAGAGAGAAAGAAAAAGAGAGAGAGAGAGAATGGGGGAGAGAGAAAAAAGGGGAACATTGTTTTGGAAACAATCTCTGTGTCCGTTGCTGAAATATTCTGTTGTACACGGAGAAATTATATCGTGTCATGAGATATTATATAATTTTAGATACTAGGAACATATAGCATGAGATTAGTAGCAATATGAACAAGAAATGGTTATAAAACATGTAGAAAAGCAATGCAATGCTTGTTCATAAGATAAGATTCATATTAAGGTAAAAATGGTTTATTTTAATAACATACTTTTTATGAATATTTGTTTCTTTCCTTTAATTAAAAATTACTGCACAGAAATCCTTGTACTATTTTAATCCTGTGTTTGTGAGACAGAACTGATAATCTTTATAAACCCCATTTTTTAAATTTTCAAATTTACCTTTTGCTTGTTTGTTTCTTTTGGGATATATCAATCCACTGTGGAGGCGCAATGGCCCAGTGGTTAGGGCAGCGGACTCGTGGTCATAGGGTCGCACTTTCGATTCCCAGACCGGGCGTTGTGAGTGTTTATTGAGCAAAAACACCTAAAGCTTCACGAGGCTCCGGCAGGAGATGGTGGCGAACTCTGCTGTACTCTTTCACCACAACTTTCTCTCACTCTTCCTGTTTCAAAGGGTCAGCCTTGTCACTCTGTGTCACGCTGAATCTCCCCGAGAACTACGTTAAGGGTACACGTGTCTGTGGAGTGCTCAGCCACTTGCATGTTAAATTTCACGAGCAGGCTGTTCCGTTGATCGGATCAACTGGAACCCTCGACGTCGTAAGTGATGGAGTGCCAACTATATCAATCCACTGTTGGATATATATCCCTCTTTATGTCTGTTCTCTTCCTGTCCATCATCAGCCTAGTCCAAACTAGTTTTGCACCTTCTGTCATTACCTTCATGTATTCTTCAGTGTCATCTCTCCATCTCCTTTCAGTCTTCTCCTTCTAAGTCCCTCTTGTGGAATCCTTTCAGTGGTTCTTTTCATCCATCTATTGCCTTCTGTTCTTGCAAAATGATGTGCCTACCTTCATTTGGTTCTTGCTATTTCTACAAGTATATCTAATACCTGTCATGTTTATCTCCACACATTTATTTCTTTCAACATAATATTCAGTGTTCTCTCCTGGATATGATGTTAACTGCATCTAGTGTCAAGGTCTAGAGTTGGAAAACCCTAAAGAAGAATGGAGTTATCTCTAAAGAAAATGCTACTCCTAGGTCTGTTCTGCCCTGGAACAATAGCACATGATAGGGTTGCAGAGTAAATTGCATTACTAAATTGCCTTGACCCAACATAGGTGCTCAGATTTCGTGGCATTGATTCAGTAGTATACCATACAGATGATCATGTGGCAACTGTCACAAATATTTGATGTCAACTGCTGAAAGTTCTGCAACAATATCATAACCCTTTTACATAGATAATCTACCATAAGGTCCAGTTCTTGTTGTGATGTAATGGTATATGTGTCTCAATGACTCTGAGAGCTATGCCAGTAGAGGTAGGGTCTCCCATGCTGGACAAGTCAAAGGATAGAGGTCAGACTAATAATGACCACCAGAGGTAAAAAATCGGTTTATACAGGGCCAACATCTCTAGCTGAGAAAAAGCAAAGTTACAGATGCAACGATGACAATTTAAAGCTAACAAGACTTGGAAAAGGAAAAACCTTTCCCCAGGGAAACATATGATGCATTTCAGCAAAATCCAAAAGGAAAAGCAGGGATCCAACTGGAAAGAAGCAAAAAAGACAACCCCGAACCGAGAACAGTATAGACAAATCATTGATGGTCTGTATTTTACAGGAAGTGAAGAACCTAAGTAAAATCATAAATATTCTGCAATGTTATTGCCAGTTTAAATATGCTTGTGGCACATAAGCAGGCCATTCACTGTGCCATTCACTTGTGGGACATAAGCAGGCCATTCACTTATAAGCAGGCCATTCACTGTGCTTTGTCATGGAGAAAATTTCTTGCTATAGACAAATGGTGTAAATACACCTAAATCAACTCACAGCACCACCTATCCAGATTGTGAGATGCAAGCATTTCAAAGTGGTTATCTCCTCTTCAGCCACAGAAACCAGATGGGGGCACTGCATTTATACACATCTTGGCTCAGCACTCCTACCCTGTAATTTGTTTACAGTGAGCTGCCAATAAGCACTACCAGCCATTGTACAATGACTGGAATAGCATAAGAGAGACAATCTCTCTTATCAGTTTGCAGTGCACCCATCTGGTTTCTTTGACTGAAGTGGAGATAATCACTCTGAAATGCTTGCATCTAACAGTCTGGATAGGTGGTACTGTGAGCTGATTTAGTCATATTTACACCATTTGTCTGCAGTAAGAAATTTTCTCCATGACAAAGCACAGTGAATGGCTTGCTTATGAGTTCAAATGTGCCACTTGCATATTTGAAATGGTTATAACATTGCATTTATACACATCACTGCTTAGCACTCCCATTCTGTAACTTACATACTCTGTATATAGCTTTAATAGTTTTGTGGTATGTAGCTTACTTCCTAACCACTTAGTTCTGGGTTCACTCCCATTGCATGACACCTTTGGCAAGTGTCTTCTACTATGGCCTCAGGCTGACTAAAGCCTTGTGAGAGGATTTGGTAGACAGAAAGTAGTCCAGTGTGTGTGTGTGTGTGTGTGTGTGTGTGTGTGTGTGTGTGTGTGTGTGTGTGTGTGTGTGTGTGTGGTGTGTGTGTGTATGTTTGTCCCCACCACCACCACTTGACAGCTGATGTTGGTTTGTTTACATCCCTGTAACTTAGCGGTTTGGCAAAAAGAGATTGATAGAATAAGTACCAGGCTTAAAAAAAAAGTACTGGGGTGGATTCATTTGTCTAAAAAGTTATTTAAGGCAGTGTCCCAGTATGACAGCAGTCTAATGACTGAAATAGGTAAAAAAAATCAAAGATAATCACAAATGAGTTCAATAATATAGAACCTTCAAACAATTAAAGGTAATTGAATAGTGTGTGTGCGTGTGTGCGCGTGCGTGCGTGCGTGCGTGCGTGCGTGCGTGCGTGCGTGCGTGCGTGTGTCCTTCGCTGCTTGGTATCCAGTATTGCCTTGTTTATGTCCCTGTAGCATAACAGTTCAGCAAAAGAATCTGATGGGTTTGGTAAATGGTAAAGGCCCCCCTTCAGTCATGAATAGCCATGGGATTGCACCTAGAAAGCTCCCTTCTAAGGTCAAGGTTGTTTATGGAAGACCAGCAGTCACCCATGCATACCAGCCTCCTCTCTCCATACTACCGATGTTATCCAAGGGAAGTCAAAGGCCGATACAGCTTGGCACCGGTGATGTTACAACTCATTTCTACAGCTGAGTGAACTGGAGCAACATGAAATGAAGTGTCTTGCTCATGAACACAACACACAACCTGGTCCGGGTATTGAACTCACTACCACATGATTGTGAGCCCAATGCTCTAATAACTGAGCCATGTGCCTTCACAAGTACCAGACTTAAAAATAAGTACTGGAGTCAATTTGTGCTCCAGTATGGCTGCAGTCTAATGACTGAAACAAGAAAAAGGCAAAAGAGATTTGATGAAAATAAAAAAAAATACCCTAATAATACATACCCTCACATACCCTAATCATACTCTCACAAGGGTATACCTACAATTACAAACGTGCATCAGAGAATCTTCTTCAATGGTAAAGTGTCAGACATCACAAAATGGATGTCACATAAAAAGGGTACCAACTTAATCATGAGCAGATGTACAAGAAAAGATTGCTGCCACCACCACCACCACCACCACCATCATTTAATGCCCACTTTTCCATGCTTACATGAGTCAGATTTTCTACAGTTGGATGCCCTTTCTGTCACCAACCTTCACCTGTTTCCAAGCAAAGTAAATATTTCCCTATGGCTAAACATGGTTTTCATGGAACATTGGAAACAAACAACATTGCTTGTATGACCATCACATAATGTCATGCACAGACAGAAAGACAGATACACACACATACAGACACAGACAGACAGACAGACACACACACACACACACATGGAAGTAACGATGCTGTGCTCATTGCTGTGATGATTTTGGTCAATCAACTTGAAATACTTGTAAAGAATTCTTTTGGAAAGAAAATATCAATCACAGAAATAAAGCAAAAAAAAAAAAAAATCCATTAAATGTAAAGAGGTTTAAAGATAGAAGTAGCAAGAATTTGAGATTTGGGTACTACAGAAGTATTAACCAGTGGAATAGGAGCAATGGGAGCGATAAAAATAGCGAAAAATGATAAAAGAAGCAATTTACCAAGGTACTGTAAAAAATAATTATTATCCTGAGAAGCAACTCATATCCTTAGAAATATTATATATCTGTAGGAAAATAACTTGGTAAGCATCATGTTGCTTGGTACACACATACACATACACAAGAATGTACAGAAGCACACACAGAGAGGCACATGTAGAAAAATACATAATTACATAGCTATATGTTATGGAAACTTAGCCAATGCTCATGATTGATTATAGCAATCCTATATAGAATGAAAAAAAGAACACACTGATACACATATACA
>NC_142930.1:64453517-64493517 GCF_046866305.1 Octopus bimaculoides
ATATACATTTTCTTCTTGCCATATAAATTAAGGGTGAAACCACTTATTACTCTTGTCCATTTATTATGCTCAGTAGTGTAATTGCCACGCAATAACCAACACTTGTGTATTAATAATTGAGTATTCTACCACCAGATATTGGATAGATACTATCCTTTACTTGGTTGGATTCACAACCTCTAACTCTCTTGGAATTATATATATATAAATATATGTATATACATATACCATTTAATAATCTGAATGGAGGTGATGCAAGTGGAAACTAGAAGAACAAAATTAATAACCACACACAAAATCAAATATATGCATTTATTCTTCTACATTTATAAAACTGATACAAAAATTCCAAATATATAAATATAAAAATACATATAAATAGATAAATATCGTTATGATACATAAAATGTATCATAACAGTGAATTTTAGATTTAAAAGTTACAATACATTGGTGTAATAAAAATTTGAAATGATAAAACATTAAAAGGACATAGTAAAATACCATGAAAATATTACAATTTAAAAATTCCATCTACGGGCTGTTTCAGAGATATGCCAAGTAATATGATATATTTCATATTTTTAAAACTGACACTCCCCTCATCAGGATGTTTTCACACAATGCAAAAAAACAAAATAAAAAACAAATACAGAAATACAATTACACAATTACATACCAGCCACTTGCGAAAATTAAGACATTGCGCTTACCACCTTTATAGTTATCTAATATTACCTCATTAGCATATAATCAGAATGCTATGGTAAAGAAATGTGCTAAGTTCAACCCAGACTAATCCATTATTGCACTTTAATTTTATTCCCATGTTCCTATGAAATTAGTTATCTAAGTTCAAATCATACCTATTACACTATTGCAACCTTATACTGTACCTATTGTTATTTTTGTAATTATTTAATTATTATATTGTTTTAATTATATTTTTATTATTATTATTATTTCTAATTTATATTTTTACTTTCATTTTTAAATTTCTTCAAGAACATAGAGTGGATCCTATGTGTAGAAGCTGGTATTGCATCAGTAAATTTATTTAACATAGCATGATTATAGTTTTTCAATATAAAGTATGCTTCCCTGGTGCACAAACCGCATCTAGTGGATCCGATTCCATATGGGGGGGTGCATGTGTAAGGATAGACCACGATAATTTGAATGTAATATTCTTTTCCTTAAGGTCATTTACATATGATGCCAATGTGGTAGATGTCCTATATTTAGGATCGTTAAAAGAACTTAGGTGGCTTCAGTACCTCTGCTTGAAGTTTACCGAACTACCAATATATATCCAATACATATTTTTCTTTGGCTATTTTGCGTTTCAACGCTACATTTATAAATAACATTATAACAATGACTAGTGACCAAGGCCTTTGGTGATATGCTGTGCTTGAGAAGACCCATCAAGCCAAATGAAATTGTAATCGTGGCTGATGCTGGTGTCATGTAACTGGCATCTGTGCTGGTGGTATGTAAAAAGCACTTTTTGAGCATTGGGCCTCATGGAGGCAAAGTGACTGAGCTCCTTTTGAGTGTTGGGCCTCACAGAGGCAATGACTGAGGCCTTTGGCATAATGTTGTGCTTGAGAAGAAAATTCAAGCCAAGTAAAATTGCAGTTGTGGCAGATACTAATGTCACACAAATAGCAGCCATGCTGGTGGCATGTAAAAGCACGCATTACACTCTGTTAAGTGGTTGGCGTTAGGAAGGGCATCCAGCCATAGAATCTATGCCAAGTCAAGCAGGAGTCTGGTGCAGCCTTCTAGCTTGCCAGCCCTGGTCAAACTATCCAACCCATGTCAACAGGCATGGACAACAGGCATTAAATGATGATGATGATGATATTTTGAAACTAAGAACCTTATCCTGAACTTAAAAGAGAACATTCTAAAGACACTGGATGTTTTAAACACTAAATCATCATCATCACCGTCATTTAACATCCATTTTTCATGCTGGCATGGGTTAGATAGTTTGACTGACACTGGTAAGCCAGAGAGCTGCACCAGGCTTCAGTCTGTTTTGGCTTGGTTTCTATGCTGGATGCCCTTCCTAATGCCAACCACTTCATAGAGTGTACTGGGTGTCTTTTGCATGTCACCTACATGGGTGCTATTTACATGTCTCTGGCATGGGCACCTTTTATGTGTCACCAAAAATGCTTACCATTGCATTCATTATCCTTGTACACAATTTGAGAAATGTTTGAATGAAGAGGGTTATGGAGTGCCCTAATTAAACCCAACCAGTAATTAATCTTTCATGTTTCATTTCCTATTAATTATGTTTTCAGAGGTGTACATGACAAGCAAGTGGTTTGAGTTGAGATGCGTGTTGAAACTAAAACTTTTGCTGTGGGAAAAGCACATATTTGTTATTCAAAAACACACTGAGACTATTAACTTCATTTGAAGTTTATTGTTAAGTGTCAAAATTTAGAATACACACTCTAGCCCCAAATGGTTAAGATGTGTATTCTATGCTGTAATCACATTAATTACAATTTGTTTTAATTATCATGTTTTATGGCACTTTTTCTACTTATTTCTATGCTCTATGCAAGTATGTGTTTGTATATGTTTATATATGTAGATATGAGTGTATGTGAATGTGTATATATATAGATATATATATATATGTACTAACATAATATGTATTTGTAAATGTGTCTTTTACACCTGGCAGTTCAGTTCTTCCTTTGTAAGTCCCAAGTAAAAGTTTTGTATTTTTAGGTCTTTGTGGTTATTATTATCATTATTTTTATTATTAATGCAGCAAGTAAGGTGGGGAGTTGGCAGAATTGTTAGCATGCTGGACGAAATGCTTAATGGTATTTCACCTGTCACTATGTTTTGAGTTCAAATTCCGCCAGAGTCGACTTTCATCCTTTTGGGATCGATGAAATAAGTACCAGTGAAACACTGGGGCCGATGTAATTGATTAGTCCCCACCTCAAAATTTCAGGCCTTGTGCTTATTGTAGAAAGGATTATTAATGCAGCAAGCTGGAAGAATTGTTAGCATGCCAAGCTGTCCTCGTGCTCTGAGTTCAAATGCTGTTGAGATCAACCTTGCCTTTCATCCTTCTGGGGTTGATGAAATAAATACCAGTTGTGCACAGGGGTCAATGCTCTTTTGACCCTGATCTTTTGGCCTTGTGCCAAAATTTGAAATCAATTATTATTATTACTATTATTATTATAATCAAGGCAGTGAGCTGGCAGAATTGTTAGCACGCTGGGCAAAATGCTTAGTGGCATTTTGTCTGTTCTTATGTTCTGAGCTCAAATTCTGCTGAGGTCGACTTTGCCTCTCATTCTTTCGGGGTCAATAAGTTAAGTACCAATTACACACTGGGGTTGATGTAATCAACTTAACGCCTCTGCTAAAATTTCAGGCCTTGTGCCTATAGTAGAAAGGATTATTATTAATATTATTAATAATGCAGCAATATGGCTGAATGCTGGGCAAAATGCTAAGTGGTGTTTCCTCCATCAGATTCCACTGAGGTCGACTTTGCCTTTCAGCCTTTTGAGATCAATAAAATAAGTAATAGTTGAACACTGGAGCTGATTTAATCGACTTAGCCCCTCCTCAAATCTGATAATCTTGTGCTGAATTTGAAACCATTATTATTATTATACAGGTACGAATGTGCTGTCAGACGGGCTTATCCAAGGTGCACGCAGAGTGATGAAACTGTTCTGCATGCCCTTGTTCAGTGTCCAGGCATTGCTGACTTGTGGGGTTATGTTGAACAGCTGCTGTCATGTGTGGGACGGATCCATCTGTTGGCTGAGTCTGCAGTGATGATCACCCCACCGCCCTCCTTCAATTGGGCAGGCAAAGCAGTTTTCCTTTGCCTGGTGGCTGTGTGGAAAGAGGTTGTTTGGTGGACAAGGCTGAAAGGCATGATGACAGATACATTCCTCTTTGCTAGAGCTCTCATTGACTTCTTCAAGTTTCACTTGAAAAGGAAACTGAGAATGGAGAGGGAAGTGCTGTCCTCGAGTGAATTTATTGAAAGGTGGGTGAAAGTTGGGAAAATGGCAAGAGTGGATGGTACCTCTCTAAGTGAAGACCTGTGAGTTGGAGAGAAGGGATTGGAGAGGGCACTTGCTCTTGGAGTTTCTGGGAAATTTTGGACGGTGGGGTTCCTTAATTATCCCTAGGGGCCTTCCTGTATACTTACTTTTTTTTATCATTTCATTATATGTAAGCCCCTACACTTTATGTCTGTCATTGAATTGTTCCCCTCATCATTCGCCCTTGTGGCAAATAAATGAAATTATTATTATCATTACTAATTTCAGTTTTTTGTTTGTATTTTCATTATTTGCCATGTCATCATCCAGACACAGAGGCCAAGTGAAATTATGATAAGAATGTTACAGATTATACTTACAAAAAACAAGTAGACAAACTAAAAATAAAGCCTTAAGAAAGTACATGCAATAATAGACAATGTTTGGATCAAGTAATCATGCAGACAAAACTTTATAATGCTGATAAGATCGTTTATATTTCAGGCAGCCTTGAGTCACTAGTGTTTTTTTGTTGATTAATTGCAGGTCAGCACCTGATTGGATAGCTCTGTGATAAAAAGCATTTTATTTATCCCTTTAGCTTCCAGATTATTCTATCAAATGTGTTGCTTATTTATTCACATTGTTTTGAACTTATCTTGCATTATCTTGTAGCTTTGAGATTTCGATTGTTTGTATATCTTTTTAGACTAACATTGTAGGGTAGGTGTGAGAGGCTGGATCTGGTCAGTTTGAACATAAAACAGGAAGAATATTTTGGCTAGATATGGCTGGTGTTAATAGTAAAGAGTTATACTATATTTTCACACATAATGTATCTAGGGTGATATCATTTAGTGTATGTTTCTTTTTTTAAAGACAGTAAACATGAGAGGGTGCTGAAAAGTTTGGGTGAAAAATGAAAATACAGGAGAATAAGTTAATCATGATTTTATTCAACATATTCATCTCTCAGATTCACACACTTATTGCAACAGTCCTTCAGATTTTCTAAGCCTTGTAAAAGAACTTAGAACATTGGGCCTCCAACCAAATTTTTCATGACACCCTAAAAGCCAGGAACTTTTCAACACCTGCCTCATAGTGATCTGAGGGAGATTTAGTTTCTGTTTCTAGCAGGCTTGCTGACCACTTAGATGCTCTATTATTAGGCTATGAGTCACTCTGTATTTTTCAATTCTCATTTTCGTAATTAATCCAAATGTGCCAGTTGTTGATGGAATTATTATTACTTTCAGATGTCATGGTTGTGATGTTTTCAAGTCATTATCCTTGGCTAATTAGCAAAACAACTTCATAGAGGAATTATTTGTCTGAAAGGATGGTCTGAGGGGATGGTCATATTTACTGTAACAGCATGTCCTATCTTTTTTGATTTGCTTTAATCAGCCAACTAGCATACACTATTGGATTGCTAGAATTGTGAGAATATCAGAAAATATGCCTCCCTGTATGCACCCCAGCTGAGATCAACTTTGTCTTTCAATAAGATTAATAAAATAAAGAACTGGAGTTGACGGTATTGAGTAACCATTCCCTTCAGATTACTAACATTGTTCCTGAATTAGAAACCATTGTTGTTGTTGTTGTTGTTGTTGTTGTTGTTGTTGTCGTCGTCGTCGTCGTCGTCGTCGTCGTCGTCATCATCATCATCATCATCATCATCATCATTATTATCATTATTATTATTATTATTATTATTATTATTGTTCAGTAGTTTTATTTTTATAACGTGCTTTCACTTCACTACCGAGCGCAGCTCTGTGCGCCTTGGGTATGTGCTGTGGTTTGCTGTGGTGCTCTTATGTTTACTGTATTGAAAGTGTTTTGCGTAGAATGTGTGCAGTACCCAGTAGTGCAATTTTCTGTATGTTATATATATTTGTAAGTCCTGGTGTTTTTGTTATGTATTTGTCTGAATATTTTTTTATTATACCTAAGGCACCTACTATGATAGGAATTGTTTTTGTTTTTAGATTCCACATTCGAGTTATCTCTATTTCCAGGTCTTTGTATTTTGAAAGTTTTTCCATTTCTTTTAGAAAAACGTTGTCATCTACTGGTATTGATACATCTATTATTATTATTATTATTATTATTATTATTATTATTATTATTTTATGTTTGACTTTTGTTTTGCATTTGTACAAGTTGGATCCAAGTCTCACCCAGAGACCTCAAGAGACAACAAGTTAGAAGTTCATGTAGGTGTTATGCCTAGGGTACCATATATTTGGATTTGTACAGTTTTGTTCAAGTGAATGTTTAAGAAACCATAAGAAAATTATGTGTTTGCTTTAAAATTTGAGATCACATAGACAGTATTTTACGTAGGATATGGGCAGTTCCCATGAGCACTATCTTTTGAACTTCAGCCATTTTGGGGTTTCCTGGTATCTGAGCTAGGTAGTAATCAGCCCGTTTCGCTATTATTATTATTATTATTATTATTATTATTATTATTATTATTATTATTATTATTATTATTATTATTATTATTTATTTATTTTTTTTCTAAGATGACAAGCTGGCAGAATCACACCAGGAAAAATGCTTTACATCATTTCAACTGTCTTTGTGTTCTGAGTTCAAATTCCACTGGGGTTGGCGTCGCCTTTTATCCTCTCGGGGTTGATAACATAAGCACCAGTTGAGTACTGGGGGTCAATGTAATTGATTTATCCCCTCGCCGAAAATTGCTGGGCTTGTGCCAAAATTTGGAAACATTATTGTATTATTATTTCTCCCCATTTCACCATTATCAAACATGGTTTCCTTATTTGAGCAGTTGCCTTTATGGATGGATGTCACTCATACACTAACTGCTCAACCAGGAACTGAAAACTGTTTCATGTCAATATGATTTAAAATTTTGGGATTGTCAACCTTGTCTAACAAAAGTTTCAATATTTACTTAGACATCTACTTAAAGGTTTCAATTAGCTTGATTTCCAATCATCAGCAATTTTCTTAGTTTTAGGTGAGTATATATTATCAGGCTGGATTTGAACTCAGAATTTTTATTCCTGAGCCAAAGTTACTAATACTCTTACCACAAGACCACTGATATATGTACCATTAATGTTTCATCTTTAATTTATTTAAAATTCAGTTCTCAGTTAAGGTAGCCATGTTGAGCCAATGTCTACACTGGGACTACAGACTGGATTTTTAGTAAACTTTATCTGCTTGTTTGATTTTTCTAAAATTCTACTGTGGTTCTCTGTCAATGGCGGAAATTCACTTCTACCATTACTATAATGATCTCTACTTCTCAGAGCTGACTAGATTCATGTCACCCCCCACCCCCACTCAAGCATTCCTGACCCACAGATTTCCCCTCTTCTCATCATACTTGTGTCCAACACCCCTAATTCCACCATTGAACACTACAGGCTTATAAAAAAATAAGTCCTGGGGTTGATTCATTCAACTAAAACTCCCCAACAAGGCCAGAGTCTAATATGAGTGAAACAACTAAAAGATAAAAGATAATAGCAGGCTATTTTAGGTGTGATGTTCATGGCAAAATATACATTTTGTTCAAGAAAATTTATTAATTGAATAGCTATGAGTAATGGCTGGAAGAATTTATTTATATAGAAGATAAAGTTAAAGAAACAACTGAAACCTAAGTCTATAAACAGAAGATATATTGTGTATTCCTACTGAAGAAGAAAGCACAAACAATTTTCCAGATTTTCGTTTATGATTATTTTAGGAAAGTATATAAATTTCCACACAGTCCCTCCTCTTTCTCTCTCTCTCTCTCTCTCTCTCTCTCTCTCTCTCTCTCTCTCTCTCTCTCTCTTCCCCCTCTGTCTGTGCGCCTCTTTCTATATATAATATACACATTATATACATAATATATACATGTACTATATATATATGATACATATAATATGCATATTATATATAATGTATATATTATATATATATATATATATATATATATATATATATATATATATATATATATGATATAATGCGTGTATATATAATATATACACATATTATATACAGGGTGCGATGGGTACATTGCTGACATTTTATACTTTAATATTGCACATGCGCATTGTTTGTTTTTGATTTTGCTGACTACACTGTAAAGTAGGGTCAGTTGGGCACTGTCTGTGAGAAAAACAGCACCATCCCATAATTCACTCTGCCAGGTTTGGAAACGATATGCTGTACTGTTTGGCATTCACAATGGAAGCTCCAATACAAACAGATGGTGAACACACAGACAACCATTGGCTTGCTGTATCCCCAAAACATGTACTGAGAGTGATAAAAATCAAGCATCCAGTCAACCTCATGATGTTTGGAGTGATCAGTAGTGATGGCAATGTTATGCCTCCATTCATCTTCCCATATGGCCTCAGACTCAACACAGATGCTTACATCAAGTGCCTGGAGGAGGTAGTGCTGCCCTGGTCAAGAGGGTGGCTGCTGGAAGACCCTATATCTGGCAACAGGACTCTGCACCATGGCACACAAGCAGGAGAACCCAGTTATGGTTGTCAGACAACCTCTACAACCACATCGCCCCTAACATCTGGCCACCTAACTCCCCAGCATGCAACCCCTTTGATCATTATGAATGGGGTGCAGTTGAGCAAGAGACCAACAAAACTCCTTGTAACACCAAAGATGAAATGAAGGCAAGGATTATGACTGCATTCACCAACTTAAATATGGAGACCGTCCAGAAGAGTTGCAGGAGATTCCAAAGTCATCTGGAGGCCATGGTTGAAGCCAATGGTGATTTTATTATGTAATCTTAGTAAATACATTTGTTAAAATGAGATGTCAGTGTTATTTTCATTTTTGTGTAACTTAGGTGACAATATATTCATTGCACCCTGCATATAATATATGTATTACATTTATTATAGATATTTATATAATAATATATAAATATACTTGTGTATGTACACACGCATGCATGCACATGCACGCGCATGCGCGCACACGCACACACACACACACACACACACACACACACACACACACACACACACACACACACACACACAGAAGGGCTGCTCAGGCTACATTTGACAGTTTGCATAAAAGGGAAAGAAGACACAACATCCCATCCAAAATTTAAAGTATTTAAAAAAAAATTAAATATCAACTAGATTATGACTGGGAAATAACAATTTACTCAAAGTAGCTGCCCACAGCTTCCACCAAAGCCTCAAGACAGTTCCAGAACCCAATGCATGTATTCCTCACTGAGTTTCTAAGTAGATGTTGGAACACCCCCTTGATCTTGGCCACCAGCTTGGCCTTGGTGTTGCAGGCAGAGCAATTGGTGTCTTTTCTCAACTGAGCCACACATAGTAATCCATAGGATTACAACTGGGGGAATTGAGAGGCCAGAAATTAGGGTTGGTGAAGTTGTAGAAATTCTCTGACAACTACTGGCAACTCTTCTGGATGTATGGCAAAGAGCCAAATCCTGCTGCCATACACGTGGCCTTCCAGCAGCAACCCACTCCATCCAGGGCTTGAACCTGTTCAAAGATGTGGGGCAGCATGATGTCATCTTCTCTGGAGACATACCCAAAGACGATCACAGTTAGGGGGAATTTAGTTTCCTTGATGTCCATGTTGTAGCATACAGCCTTTACAGTGTTCGCACAGCATTAAGCAGCAGTCATGATGTCAGCATTTTGATACCCAGCATGAATCATCATGATACAGGTAACTCTTTTCCAATATTCAGATGGTTTCCAGTTTTCCATGTCAGCTAAGTTTTTCTCAACTACAGTTTTGATCTGTTTTTGTACTTGGTCTGCAAGTTTCTTGGTGTGAATTTGCATATTGAAACAAATCTTGTGTCTTGGGATGTTCATTATACCAATAATAATAACACACAATCTGGTTCAATATAACTTCTCTATAATTAGTTAATTAGTTAAATATCTAATCAACTAACTAATTGATTGTTTGTTTAATGTATTGATTAAGCATTAAGTTGATTGGTTGTTTGTCAAAGTCCTTTTGTCACTACTCAGGACCTCATGAACAACATGCTCTCTACAAGGTCTGCCATGAGTCTGTTTGATTCACAGCATTCTGAGTTCAAATGCTGCCGAGGTTACCTTTGCTTTTTATCCTTTTGGTGTTGATAAATAAAGTAGCATTCCAAGGGGGTGGATTGGCAGAATTGAAACAACATTGGATTAGGTGTCTTGTGGTATTTGTACTAGCTCTTTGTGTTCTCAGTTAAGCTCCTGCTATGTCCTATTTGGAGAGTGGACTTCACCCATTGCCTTGTCTAATGTCAACACCTAGCACTGTGGGGACCTTTTGTAGAGGTCACTCTGTTGCAAGAATTTGGGTCAAAGTTCTAGTTTGAAGATACCTTCTTCCCCCCTTCCAACCATCCTGAAAGTCCTGTAACAAATCATAAGCACTGCTTCCCCAATTGCCAAAAAAAATTACCACCAGAACAAAAAAAGATAAAAAGAAAAAACCTCCAGACATGACCACTGTATGGAATGGTACTGGCACTGCTTGTAAGAAAGATGTGCCATCAATAGATTATTGTAGTAATTCTATCATGTGGAGAGCTAGTGGAGATGGAGGGTGTGTATGTGTGTGTTTCCTTTCTATCCATTATAACTCCCACAGCAATCAAGTCATCATAAGGTTTCTTGACAGAGTCTGGTGTCAGTGATGAGCTCCCTGCCTACCCCAGACAATCACATAATTATTATTGTTGGACCACCAAACATTATGTTGATATAGAGAAAAGAGAAAGGTTGGGGAAGAAGAATGGGAAGATTGAAGGAGACTGGGAAGCATTAGGAGGGTGTAGGAGGGAGAGGGGAGGTGGAGGTTAAATTCTATTTTCCAGAATCATCCAAAGGTCACCCAATATGTCACAATGTAAAAAAGTATGCAAAGGACGAAAATGCTGATTACATAGAGAATATTAATATCACATTTGGGGAGTTGGTTTAAAGAACATTAAACAATTTATTATCAAATTACTTAAAAGATATTTTCTTATATTTCTCTTTCCTTTCTTCCTTTAAAAAAAAAAAAATTCCTTTGCCTTCTTTTTCTTTCTTATTGCAGAACAAACCTTTTAATTCCATTATAAGTCTTGGCAGCAATATTGTGATTATATATAATGATTATTTTCTTCAAATAATTTTCATCAAAATATATCATCAATGTTGCCATCTTTGCCATTTTTATATCTACATTTCCCATGCTAGAAATGCTTATTTATTCACATTCTTTTGAATTAATCATTCATTATCTTGTGGCTTGTGATTGCTTATTTTTAGAATAACACTGTAGGGTAAGTGTGGGAGGTTGGATATGACTAGTTTGAACACAAAATGAACAGAATATTTATTCACATTCTTTGGAATTGATCATTGATATCTTGTGGCTTTGAGATTTTGATGATGTAATTGTTTAATTTTAGAATGACATTATAGGGTAAGTATGAAAGGCTGGATATGGCCAGTTTGAACATAAAATGAGCAGAATATTTATTCACATTCTTTTGAATTAATCATTTAAATACCAAAGGGTTAAATCTGATCATTTTTTTCCAGTCCACAGAGAAATAGTTAAGTTTGGCCTGTTTATATATCTACTGCATAGGTAGCATCTACTATATCATACCTTGATACTGTGTGAACTGAGATCCCCATTGACAGGCTGCTAGTGTTAAATAAAGTGTTAACCATTAATGGTATATGCAAATTAGTAGCTGCAGTTCTCTGTTGCTAATGTATTTGTTGAATATATAATCAGATTGACTGATTTTTTACTGGGATTGATCAAATTGATGTACACAACTCTGATGAGAACCTAATGAAATTTGAAAGACAATTAAGGCTGTTCATCCTTTTTTTTTCAGTCTACAGAGAAATAGCTCAAATTTTCCCTATTTATATATCTACTGTATAAGTTACAATACATTCCAAAATATAGCCAGACAATTATTCCTTTAGGTGCGGTCAAAGTAAAGAATCCTTAACTTGCCCATCAAACTGTGACATCCAAGCTGCACACCAATTGACTAAAATATCTTGTTGAAAAAAGTGGGATGAATGCTAACCAAATTGGCACATTCACCAAATCATGGCATCTAAGCCACATGCTGATTGGTCAAAATACGATTAGGACTTAGTTGGTGTGCTTACCAAACTGTGACATCTAAGCCACATACTGATTAGTCTTGCAGCTTGCTAGATCCTGTTAAACCTTCTAACTCATGCCAGCATGGAAAACAGATGTTAAATAATGATGACGAGGATGAGGATGAGGGGGATATATATATGGCGGGTTACTCTAGCACTACTTGTAACATGTAACCTGGTACAACCTATTGTATGGTCGGGTCGTCAGCAACTAAACTGCCAATCTCACCAAGCTTGCTTGGTGAGGAGGGTGACTTTTGGACATGCTGTATGATGAAAAACAACACCTTTCAAAGGGCAGAGGAATTCAGGAAAGTTAATGACCTTCCAATATAGCCAAAAGTAGATGGTGTTCACTAGTAGTGAAGACAATCCATCTAAGAGATGGACTTGCAACCAGCTGACATTAGTTTTGCACTGAAAAATTATGACATGAAGATGTTATATATTCATCTATGGACAACTGATAATAATGCAATAATAAAAAATTATGCACACACATACACACACACGTACACACACACACACACATACACACACAGACACACACACAGACACACACATGCATACATATAATTCTCTCTCTCTCTCTCTCTATCTATCCTTCCTTAAGTATTTCCCCTTGATAATGGCTAGAAATAGAAACATCATTGTCTGGGAATCCAACAGAGGGCGACACTGGACAGATATAGTAGGTTTCAGTGTGAGTTATGTATGCTGAAGAGTGAATTGTTATATTTTACATAATCATTGTTATCTGATGAAGGTACATGGCCTAGTGGTTAGAGTGTTGCACTCCCAATCAAAAGTTCATAGTTTCCAATTCTTGGACCAAGCAGTGTATTATGTTTTTGTGTAAAACACTTCATTTACATTGCTCCTGTTCACTCAGCTGTCAATGAGTTCTAGCAATGACTAAAAAGTTAACCCTTGGAAGGACCACTGTCCTATTCAGGAATGGGGAGTATTGTATTCTCAGGCACTTATATGCAATGGAAACTGGGCTAGATTCTGGCTTTATGAGTCTTAGGTCTCTTGCCAGGTCTAAGTTTATTGCTATTTATAGTCATATGAGCACATCAATATATTCTTTTAATATAGATATATATATAGCCAGTGTTTATTTTCCAGTAGATCCTTTTTTGTCTCAGTCATCTTTATATTTCAATATATTATCACTCTAAGCATGAGTTTATTTTCATATTTATTGAGCTCTCTACTAATATGCTTTATAGAAACAAAATATCTCCATTATGCAAGTAAAATATTTACTTCTGCCATTAATCTACACATACATATGCACGCACATACACACCATACACACACTCTTTCTCACATGTGCACATGCACACATACACACATCATACACACATACATACACACATACATACAAACACACATGTAATACCTATGCATACCAACTAACCTATTGAACAGTTTAGGCTTTTTGACATATTAACTATGATGGATATTTAAAAAGTAGTTGTAGTAATAGTAGTGGTGATGGTGATGGCGGTGGCAGTGGTGGTGTGGTGGTGTGGTGGTGGTGGTGGTGGTGGTGGTGGAGGCAGTGGTGGTACTGTTATCAAAAAGAATATAAAGTAGTTCAACATATTTCCCCACCTCTCTCACTCTTTCCCACTCACTTCTTTCCTGGGGAAAATATAGAATCTTTGATTAATATTTTCAATAGATTTTCAAAAATGCACACTTTCAGCTGCAATGTTGATAAATGATACATCAATAAGAATAATATTACCCCATAATTCATTGTCGGAACACCACAGAAGACTGTCATCTTAATGTTTTATGTGAGGACATACTAAACTGAGTCCTTTCCACACATTACTTTCTTAAAGCCCAGAGGAATATTTCAAGCAAATGAAACAATCATTAATTATACAGTATTTCCCATGGTACTATTTACATCTAAGTGAAGTGGTCCATAGGGAATTAATTGTTTTTACATCTACAATATGGCCTGTGATAGTATACACTCTAATAACCCTTTGGTTGAGAGACCCACTATCCTAACAACTTTGAAAGCTGCAATTCTAAGCACATCAAACAAAAAGTAAATAGAGCGTATTGATTGGTGACAAAAAAGTGTTTTGATTGGTTACATAAAGTGTATTGATCAGCAACATATTTTGAGTAACTATATAGTCATAATATATTGAGTGTTGATATGAATATATAGTTACATAAACATGATGTATTGATGGTGACATAAATATGTGTAAGGATGGTGACATTAGTATGGTGTAATGATGGTGATATAATTAACGTGTATTGACTGTAATTTAAATATGGTGTATTGATGGTGACATAAATTTGGTGCATTCATAGTGAAATAGTGACAAAGCAATGATATTATTGATGATAACATAAATAAAACATGATGAAGGCAATATATATATATATATATATATATATATATAAAGTGTATTAATTGTGATATAAATATAGTGTGCTGATGGTGATATAATTAAAGTGTATTGTTAGTTAATATAAATATGGTGTATTGATGGTGACATAAATATAGTGTATTGTGTATTGATATAAATATAAGAAAGTCTATCCTGGTAGGATCTGAAATTAGAAGAATGTTGAGGGATGTGATTAAATGTAGCATTTTAAGCTGGTTTTTCACTGCCTGGGTCTCTTTATAACCCTGTGATGATTTTATTAAAAAACAATTTTTAATCAGAAGGGCTGAAAAATCACTAATCAAGGATTTGATGAATTTTAACTTATCTCTTGATTGAGCATTTGTTGAACTGAGATAGCTAACTGAGAAGAACTAATTAAATGGACCTTTTTTTAAAAAATTAATTAATGTTACATTAACAAGTAAATGGATGCTGAGTTGGTCTGTCTATGGAAAGGAAGTTTCACAAATTATTGGAATAAACCATTAATCCTACAAACCATATTCTTTTACTGGGTCCAGTCACTGGACTGCAGCCATACTGGAGTACTATCTTTAACCCTTTAGTATTTAAACAGGCCATATTAGCCCCAAATATTCTACCTGTTTTATGTTCAAACTGGCCAAATATGGCCCCTCACACAACCCTACAATATCATTCTAAAAATTAATAGTTACTTCACCAAAATCTCATAGCAACAAGATTAATTTAAAACAATGTGAATAAATAAGCATTACATTTGACAGAGTAATCTGAGTGCTAGAAGGTTAAGAGTTTTGATTGATCATATCAACCCTGGTCATTATTTCAGTAAACATGAACACAGGCTCAGAAAGAAATATAATGACATCCATCAGCGCAGTTTTCATCTGTCATATTCCATTCACGAGGCATTGGTCAAAATGAAGATATTGTAGAAGAAACTTGCCCATGGTGCTGCATAGTGGAATCAAACCCAAAATAACAGGGCTGTGAAATGGACTTATTAATTAACCACACATTTATTTAAGCATAAAACATGGTGGTTACAATTTTCATTTTGAAAAAAATTAAAAATTCTTCTAATTACAATTCCCATAGAGCAATTGCTTCTTGTAGACAAGTGGAATGCAGTTAATTCAGAGGAAATTTAAAAATCTAAAACTGTATACAAGTGTTGCTGCGTAGAAAGAAGCTTGCTTCCTAATCACATGGTGTTGGGTTCAGTTCCATTGTGTAGCATCTTGGGAAAATGTCTTGTGAGTTGATTTGGTAGATGGAAAGTGAAATATATACATATATATAAAAAATATATACACACATATATACATATATATATATATATATATATATATATATATATATATATATATATATATATATATATATATATATATATACTTTGGTATTAACGGAATTCTATTGGTGTTTTTTTTATTGGCAGCAGGTTCAAGAAAAGTTAAGGTTACTCTCAGAGAATTAGACATTAAAACAGAAGAAACTATATGATATTTCAACACTTTGGCTTTGGCTTTCCTAAATGTTCATTTAAATTTATCTACTCTTACAAACAGTGAAGTTTCATTTTTTTTTTATTTGTCTTTTTGAGGCACAGTTTGGAAAGAAGATTTCATTATATTCTACTTCACATTTGGGAGGTAGTGGCAGTAAAAGCAATTGTGCTAATAAAGAATAACAAAAGAAAAACCTCTAACAAAAAAATTTAAACCATATTTGTATATATATGGTGATATGTTATTTTCCTCTCTCAGTTTTTTTCTCTATCTCCATTTTCTGTCCTCATTCCTTTCTGTTGAAGATCATAAGCTTGAAACATCAAAGACTTTTCCATTTTACCCAAGCACCAAACAAATACACCCTGCTAGTTGTTCCCTCATCTGTCTCTTGTTTTTTGCATATTTGAACCACACACACACATATATATATGCTCTTCAAAATTCTGCAGTTTTGAAGATCAGTGGAATAAAAAATGCCTAACTTTGAAAACAGGTAGAGCATGCAACCATAAACTGCTACTTCAATTAAGCTCATGTCTTAGCCATGCTAGTAGGGTAAACAGTCATTAAATGAATGAATGAATGAATACACAGACACACATATGCACATAGATATGAAAATATAAATATTTATACATGTCTATATCAAATATATATATAAGTTCATATATGACATTTTAAAAACTGTTATTGAGTATTTTGCCATGAATTGCAATTCTGTGAAATGATTTAAGGGTTATCTGATTTAATATACATAAGTATGTATATACAGCGGTTGGACAAAATAATGGAAACACCTAGCATCATAGCATCATAGCATCATAAGTTTGAAATATCTATAAAACCATCAAAAGCTTGTTTATTTCTTTTTTTTTTTTTATTCATTATTAGTGTTGCTTAATATGTTTTGCTAAAATTATTGTTTTTTTTTTCCAGATATCATCAAAAAATGGTAATTAAAATTCATTAAAATGACAGATTTATTGGACTTTCAAAGAGGTCAAATTGTTGGTGCTCGTATGGCAGGCGCTAGTGTAACAAAAACAGCCAAAATGTTTGGTGTATCAAGAATTACTATCTCAAAAGTAATGATAGCCTTTGAGAAAGAGGGGAAAAAACCTCCTCGTTGAAACAAAACTCTGGAAGAAAACCAAAACTTTCAGATAGGGACTGTTGGACTCTTACGCGAATTGCTGGAAAGGATCACAAAAGTACAGCTCCCAAAATGACTGCAGAGCTTCACGACTACCTTGTGAACCCCGTTTACACAAAACTGTTTACTGGGAGCTGCACAAAGGCAGATTTCATGGGAGGGCTGCAATCAGAAAACCACTACTTTCAAAAACAAACATTGCAAAGCGTTTAGAGTGGAGTAAAAACCTACAGAATTGGTCCTTAGAGCAGTGAAAGAATGTTATTTTCTCAGATGAGTCATCCTTTACCTAACTTCCAACCACCAGCCGAGTATATGCATGGAGACAACCAAAAGAAGCATTTGACCCAGACTGCTTTCTTCCAACTGTTAAACACGGAGGAGGATCTGTGATGATCTGGGAGGCTGTATCTTGGAAATCTGCCAGCCCAATGGTTTCCCTTTGTGGAAGAATTAATAGTCAAGACTAAGCATTTTATCTGATCAAATTCATCTTATGGTTGTGGGACTGTTTCTGGAGGGAGATACAATCTTTCAGGGTGATAATGCACCAGTTCACACAGCTAAAGTTGTTACTGAATGGCACAAGGAATATTCTGGTGAAGTTGAACATCTTATCTGGTGCATTTTAGAAAAACAAGCAAGGAGTTGATATCTTCCACCATCATAACTACAAGACTGTTTTAGAGTGAGAAGGGGAAGTGAGTGGTGAAAACCTGGGTACATAGAGTTGAGAGTGGAGGTACCAGATAGCAATGATACTGTAAGACAGGGCCAAGAGGACAGATTGGGAGGTAAGCATAATGCATGAAGTGGAAATGTGAAGAAGAGAAGATATATATATATATATATATATATATATATATATATATATATATATATATATATATATATATATATATATATATATATATATATATGACATTTGAATGTTGGGCCTCAGAGGCAATGACAAAAGACTGAGACCTCTGGAGATATGCTGTGATGGAGAAGACCTGGCAAGTAAAGAGAGATCACAACTGTAGCCTATACCAGTGTCGCATAACCAGCCCAATTAAAAAGTACCTTTGAATCATTAGGCAACATGCCATGCTTGAGGAGACCTATTGAGTCAAGTAAAATCAAAATCAAAATCAAATCAAATCAAATCACAATCAAATGGAAATTGTAGTTGTGGCTGATGCCAGTGCCACCTGACTGGCTCCCATGCTGGTGGCATGCAATAAGCACCATTCACGTGTGGGTCATTGCCAGCGTCATCTGACTGGCTCCCCATGCTGGTGGTACATAAAAAGCACCATCCAAACGTGGTTGATGCCATCCACCCCGCCCCAACTGGTTTCTATGCCAGTGGCACATAAAAAGCACTCACTACACTCTTGGAGTGGTTGGCATTAGGAAGAGCATCCAACTGTAGAAACATTACCAGATCAGATCGGAGCCTGGTGCGGACTCCTGGCTTTCCAGTCCCCAGTCAAACTGTCCAACCCATGCCATCATGAAAAACGGACGTTAAATGATGATGATGATGATATATGGAGACTACACCATCTCTGAATCAAAGAGAGTCAGAAAGAGAATCTGGTTCAATTCACTGTTTAAGCTAGAAGTTTCAACTAACACAGGCTTAGAACTTTCTGATGCTAATTGAAAACATTTCCCAAGAACCCATCAGTATTATAATCCCACTGTGTTAAGGTCAGCTACTCCTGCTCAGATGACATCACTTCTAACATCGAACACTACAGTAGACACAAACACACACCTACACAGCTTCCAATCCACATCCCAGCCAGTACCTGCTGAAATTCTACCAATGCCCACTAGTAGGGTCCTGCTTCTCAAAGGCTGTAGTCTATTGAGCCATCCTCAAACCATCTAATGGCATTTACCACTTTCTTTCATTTGTCTATCCAACTCTAGTTTCAAGGCTTTTGTTGGCCTAAGGCAAAAAGTAGAAGACATTTTGCCTAAGTTTGCACACAGTGGGACTGAACCCAAGACCACATGGTTGGGAAGCAAGCTTCTTAATCACATCTCTAGCCACACCTGTGCCTATATGTGACAGAAATAAATACTGGGGACAATATGATCAACTAAAACTCCATCCAGTATGGCTGGGATCCAATGATTAAATCCAGTAAAAGAAAAAAAAAAAAGAAGAACATGTATTCTTGCAGAGCTTGGTCAGATCATAATTCTTGACTCAAAATACATTGCTACATTTTGTCTGATAAGGGTTAATGACGCCCAATCATAAATGATGTTAATGATATTAATTATGTCAATGACACTTCAATTAAAATTAGTTTCTAATCTATTCATCTGTTCATTTCTGAACACAAGACTCCAAATTGCAAAGTCAGCAAATATAATTTCAACACTCATTTTTTTTTTTCTTACTATCTGTTTTTTTTTTTTTTTCCACTGGAGTAAATTTACGGTGGCGACATACCATGTCAAGATTTTTGTATCAGATCTGAAAATGTTCAAAGAAATGTTCGCTTGCATCTTCTTTTATTTCTTTTTTCTACTACCATGACAACAACTGCTACTGTTACTGTTACTACTACTACTACTACTACTACTACTACTACTTTCTGTACATCCTTTATCCATCACCACCACCACCACCACCACCGCCACTGCCACTGCCACCAACCCTCACTACTACTACTACTACTACTACTACTACTACTGCTGCTGCTGCTGCTGCTGCTACTACTACTACTACTACTACTACTTCCTGCATGTCTGCCCCCAACAGCCACTGCCAACATCACCACCGACAGAATTACTTCCACCACCAACTTCACAGCCCCATCATCAGCATTAACACCACTATAAACACTACCACAACTACAAAACCCCACCTCTCACAAACCCACTCCACCACCATGACCTCTTTGTCTCTTCCTTCTCATCCTTCCTCTTCCCTCTTTGCTTTCTCCTATGTGGTCCCAAAAATACTCTGGGAGAAAAGCAGGAGATTGATTTCTAAAATGGATTCTATGTCTTATATTTACGAGGCAGAGATATGAGATTGAGTGACATTCATGTCTTTCTCAAGAAACTTAGCAAACGGCATGTATGAAATACATGAACAAGTATGTCTATGACTGGAAACTGAAACTGGATCACACAAGCTTAGAAACAGACAATATGTATGTGTGTGTGTGTGTGTGTGTGTGTGTGTGTGTGTGTGTGTGTTTGTATGTATGTATGAATGTATGTGTGTTTGTGTGAGTGTGTGTATTTATATATATATATATACACACACATGAATATAAATGTGTGTGTGTGAATATATATACACACATGTGTATATATATATGTATGCTTGCATGATGATATATATATATATATACACACATCATCATCAGCAGCATCCTCGTTTAACGTCCGCTTTCCATGCTAGCATGGGCTGGACGATTTGACTGAGGACTGGTGGACCAGGTGGCTACACCAGGCTCCAATCTGATTTGGCAGAGTTTCTACAGCTGGATGTCCTTCCTAATGCCAACCACTTCGAGAGTGTAGTGGGTGCTTTTACGTGCCACCGGCACGAAGGCCAGTGAGGTGGTACTAGCAATGGCCATGCTCGAAATGGTGTATTTTACGTGCCACCTGCACAGGAGCCAGTCCAGCGGCACTGGCAATGATCTCGCTTGAATGTCTATTCATGTGCCACTGGCACAAGTGCCAGGAAGGTGACATTTGTAATGATCACGCTCAAATGGTGCTATTTACGTGCCACCGGCATGGAAGCCAGACAGCTGCTCTGGCAACGATCACTCTCTTAGTGCTCCACTGGTATAGGTGCCATCACGATTTCACTTTTGCTTGCCCCAACAGGTCTTCGCAAGCCGAGTTTAGTGTTCAATGAAAGAGACGTTGGCACGGGTGCCAGTCTACAAATTTAGTTCGATTTCGATTTCACTTGCCTCAACAGGTCTTCGCAAGCCTTGTGAGTAGATTTGGTGGAGGGAAACTGAAAGAAGCCCGTCATATATATGTATATATGTATGTGTGTGTGTGTATATGTTTGTGTGTCTGTGTTTGTCCCCCTAACATCGCTTGACAACCGATGCTGGTGTGTTTACATCCTCGTAACTTAGCGGTTCAGCAAAAAAGACCGATAGAATAAGTACTAGGCTTACAAAGAATAAGTCCTGGGGTTGATTTGCTTGACTAAAGGCAGTGCTCCAGCATGACCACAGTCAAATGACTGAAATAAGTAAAAGAGTAAAAGAATATATGTATATATATATATATATAGAAATATATATATATATATATATATATATAAATGTTTGGTTTTATGTTAAATCGAATGATTTAACATAAGATGACTTAAATTTTGATGTGACTGTCAATACTATTCTTGTTAAAAAATATGATGCAGTCCTTGACTCTCTGGATCTTTGTCAAACTGTTCAATTCATGCCAGCATGGAACTTAGGCATTAAATGATGATGATGATATGGCCAATCTTACCAATTAGTTTCACACTAGGTATGAAAATGGATGTTAGTTAACAGTACATTTAAGAAATACTGTGTGCTTGTTAGAACTGGAAATTAAAATCAAAATCAGAAAACACTCCATTTAGCATCAAATGGAATATACTCTCACATGCACAATGCCAATTTTGTACAAATGAATTCTACCACATTCTGAGATTCATGGACCACATCCTGAACCAAAACTGCAAACTAGTCTCTTCATGCAAGCACAAAATCTTAAAAACACTAAAACACTTTAAACTAATAATCCTTTCTAACAATTAAACTTGTCAATATTTCACCGACTCCCCTCCATCCACCTACACCATAAACCATCTCCATAATATAAAATATAAGAAACACTCCTACAGCTTTACACTTTTAAACTAAACAAGTACTCTAGAAATTATCTAAAAGTCTTCCAATCTCCAACTAATATTCCCACAAAAGATTTTCTTATATAACTACACAAACCTATATATACACACATGAAATGCATGCAAGCAAACTGAAAGAACCTTCTCCTTTACCTTCTTTATTTTTTAATTATATTTTTGCTCACAGTTTTATACATGAATATATACACACCGTCTATATCAGCCCACTTTAGCATATATCTAGAACAGAATTTGAAGAAATTTTATAAACAAACACCAAATAATCTCTACCTCCACAAAATAGAGAGGTTAAAATTCCTATATATTAATCCAATTGCTTATAGAGTAATGAACATCTAGAGAGAAACATATAGACATACAACCTTTACTTAAATATTTTTTTGAACATGAAAGCAGGAGGAAAGCAACTTTCTGTACTAACAGATCCATGATATGCCTCACTAATAACCTCAACTTTACAAATGGAAACAAGAAATGCCCTGAATAATCACATGTGAAGAAATGACAAGCCTAAACTTGCTACCTACCTACGTTCTTTTGTGAAAAAAAAAGTCGACACACCCAATTGCTAAGAGCTTAAATACTGAACTTTGTATGCTTGACTTTCATTGTCAAAGCAAAAAGATTAAATACAATAATACCAAAAGTGTGTGTGTGTGTGTGTGCACTCATGATCTTTAAATTGAAGCTTTGATTCCTGGAATGAGTGATGCATTGTGTTATTGAGCAAAGATCTTCGTTTCCCATTTTTTCTGTCCACTCAGATGGCAAAAATGAGTCATTCTGCAATGGATTGGCATCCCACTCAGGAAGGGAATGCATATGCACCACAGAACTGAGGAAACTGGGCCTCATGATCCTAAGGCTCAGGAAGAACCTTTGATCCTTTTGATATGTAGCATACCTATTTGAGCACTCAGAGTACATACCTATTACTTTGATTCACTCTGATGAAAACTCCTCATATCTTACAATGCCCCAATAGCTGGGATGTCCTAGAAACTACTGTCAGAGACTATTTTTTACTATTTTTTACCATTCGTTATGTAGCTAAATTAGATTGAATTATATTAAATTAAATGTCTTGTCATGTCTTCCCTAATTGTTTACCTTTTCCCACTACTTTAACCTGCTACTGACTCAAAGGGAAGCCACCTTGGGCCATTTTGAACAAGGCAATCACATAACCACAACTTCAACTGCTGTTCAAACTGGAATTTTAGTGATGCACCTACTTGAGCACTCAGGACACATACCTATTAGTCTGAGTTATCCTGAGGAAAAACTCCTCATATCCTTTATATATATATATATATATATATATATATATATGAGTATTTCAAGCTTTAATTAACGGTTATATATATATATATATATATATATATATATATATATATATATGAGTATTTCAAGCTTTAATTAACGGTTCAAACAGATTACATATGATTACTGTTTATTCATGAACATATATCCCACCATTAGCTGTTGTCTGTTAATATCATTGTACTCAATTCCATGCTTATACCAATTTGCTGGTTTAGAGGCAAAAACTCCCTGCACTTGTTTTAATCTCAACCGCATTGTTGAACCCCCATCTATGCAGGAAATTAGCAATGGCTTTGGAAAGATGATAATCTGATGGTGCAAGGTCTAGACTGTAGGCAGAGTGAGGCAGCACTTCCAACCTCACAAGTTCATCTATTTCGCGCTTGATCACATTGATAGTATGTGTCATACTATAGGAGTGCATGTCTTTGATTGCTCAATGCCAAGTTGCAGGCTTTCAATGCATTATATACTCACTGTAGTTGTTAAGCATAAAGGTTAGCATTTACAGCATGACCATCTGAGACAAGCTCAAAGTGCAACAACTCAAAATTCCATCAAACACATCTTTTGTTCAAACCACCCTTGTTTGACAACAGATGCTGAAGCCTGGCTGGAATGAAGCCAGTGGTTTCTTTTATTAAGATTAGGAAAATAAATCCATTTTCATCCTTAGTTACAATTTCACACCAAAAATGGGCTTATTGAGGATTTGCTAGCAGTTGTTTGCAAATGTTCACATGTCATTGAGCCTGGTCATTGGTCAGTTCATGAGGAGCTTCTTGATGGTATTTGTTCGCATGCTCAAGCTTTTTGAGATGTTCATTGACAGTGCTTTGTGAGGGACTAAGTTCTGCTGGCAATGTATGGATTCTTGTGCTTGGCTGTTGTTCAACCATTTTGATGAAAGGCCTCATCTTCCATGACAAGATCTCCCTGACTTTGGTTTATCTTTGAAGTTGGTGTCACTTTCCTTGAAACATCTGAACTAGTTTTGTGCCACACTTTCATTGACAGATCCTAGGCCTTCAACGTCATTCATTTCTTTTGCCATTACTCTTGCACTCAATCTTTTTTTCCACAGGTGGTGTAAAATGACTCTAATTGCAATTTTTTTCACAATTCATTATCGAAGTTGCAAAATAAAGAATAAACAATTAATGTTTATTTGTTATATGTGAAAATAAAGAACAAGCAATTCAACAACGACTGGACAAATTATATCAAATTAACAATGGAAATACGAGTTGCATCAGCGCAAGTCCAAAAAACTTTTGGCTCACCCTTGTATATATAACAAAAAAAACGAAAATGTCTTGAGTCCTGAATAAAAGTATTTTATTTCTTTTTTCTTTTTCAGTTTATTTTACCTTTTATTTCAGCATTGTCTTTTTAAAGTAATTGAAACTGGAAGCATATCTTGATAAAAGCATGAATGCATTTTTACTTTTATCCATGACAAAGTTCTCAAAGCATTTTCTTTATCTTTTTAATAAAAATCTATTCATGCGAAACCTCTTAAACTTTTTTAATATAATATATATACATCAAAAGAGAAAAAGTGGGATAGAGATAGAGAGAAAGAGAGGGAGAGGGAGAGGGAGAGAGAGAGAGAGAGAAAGAGAGAAAGAGAAAGGGAAAATAGGTATATAGATGTTATAGTTGAAAATTACAGAAGCCATTTCAAAGCATATTAATGATTAAATCTGATATATGCAAATATATTCAGATACTTTCGGGATCAAATTGTTGTTTCAAAAGCATAGAGATAGAGAATGAAGTCATTGGTCATAGTATTAGCTTAGTGTACCCTTGTTTGTAGTCAACATAGTTAAAATTTAGTTACAGATGTATTCTGGTCTTAGAATTGGTGCCATGTGTTCCTGCATGCTGTAAGAGCTGGAAGAGCATCCAGCTGTAAAACATTGCCTCAAAAGACAAAACAAAAAAAAAACATTCAAACCATGACAGCATGGAAAACTGAATGCAAAATGACGATGATGAAGAGGATGATGATGTTGATGATTATTATTATTATCATTATTAATTTATATATTATACAATTAATACTTCTAGGCAGGGCTGGTTTGAAGCCAATTAGACATATTTGTTCAGACTGGGCCCTGCACCAAGAGAGGGCTCCACACACATGCTTAAGCAGAGGCTGGTATGATGAATCTTTAGTATATTGTTGAGGCTAATGGTGGAGCCTCAATACCTCAATGCTTTTTGTCTGGGACTGGCATACTACATGAAGCATAAAACATCAATTTCCAGCTTTTGTAGAGTAGAGGGCCTCCATTGACAATTTCCTAATTAGGCCCTGCATTTCCTACTGCTGGCTCTGGTCCTAGGAAGATTGGTACAAAACTAATACTGAGTCTCTGTGTGGAGGGAGATGGGATAAACTACCTGCTTCAACTTGCAAGAAAAGCAGGTAGTAATTTTACCTTGTCCTTATTCTTAGTGCAAGTTTTGAAGAGAGCAGTTTGATTTTAACAGTTATTTGTTCAACGCTATAAAAGAAGTGACAAAGGAGCATATTCAGCATATTTTGCTTAACCTGTTTAATAATGGCTACAATGCAATGGAAAGTGCGAGGAATGTTAATGCAGTATATGGGGATCAGACAATAAGCGTAAGCCAGTGTCAATGGTGGTTCCAGAAATTCTGAGCTGGAAGCCACAGCCTAGAAAATGAGCTTTGTGCTGGAAGATCTGTAGAGCTCGATGAGGACGTCCTGCAAAGCCTGTAGGAACAAAATCCCATCGTAATTGTTGAGGAACAAGCAGAGAAGCTTGGATCTGGTCATTAAACCATTCAACAGCACCTGCATGCCATCGGAAAAGTCAGCAAATTGGGTTTTAAGATGAATGGTGTTCTTCCGTCAGGATAATGCTCAGCCACATACAGCAAGGATGACATTCCAAAGGCTGCAGCAGTTTCAATGGGAAGCAATGCACCACCCAACATATTCGCCAGACATTGCCCCATTTGATTATCATTTATTCTGCATTTGGATGGAAAAAATATGAATTCTATAGATAAAGTTAGAACAGTATTGGAGGAATATTTTTCTTCATGGACAAGTGAATTTTGGAAGAGGGGCCTTGCAAGTCTACCAGATAGATGGAAGAGCACTGAATAAAATGAAGGAGAGTATATTTTAAATTTAAAAAGAACTTTGTTTATCTTAATTTTGATAAATAAGAGAAGTATAAAAACACCACATTATTTATGGGATGACCCAATATATACATATAATGGGCTTCTTTCAATTTTCATCTACCAAATCTACTCATAAGGCTTTGGTCAGCCCAAGGCTATAGTAGAAGACACTTGCCCAAGATACCATGCAGTGGAACTGAACCCAGAACCATGTGGTTGGAAAGCAAGCTTCTTACCACATAGCTACACTTGTACCTATACACACACACACACACACACACACACACACACACACACACACACACACACACACACACACACACAAAGTATGGGAGCTTAGTTCACAGGTGATCTAAACGATTAAGTACGTTAGGTAAGTGCTGTAACGGTTTACTGGGGCTCCAAGTTTATAGCCAAGATGGTAGTTATGGCGCCATTGCAATTTTCCGATGCAGCAGATATATAATTGTCAAACAGGACATCAAACATTAAGGCAAGGCAAACATCTCAAGTCATCTACAATATTATTATAGGAAGAAATTCAAAATCTTACAGCTGTTTCTGGGATATCCCCGAGTATGGGATATTCTGTCATCAAAGACAAATTGGGGAAAAAAGATATGGAAAATGAGAATGGTATATATCAATAAGATGACAACATAGAGGAAGGGAGTAAAAGAATAAGGAGATGGAAAGAAGGAAGAAAAAGAAGCATAAAAGTTTATAGTTCAACTCATGCTTCGGAAAGTCGAACTATAAACTTTTATGCTTCTTTTTTCTTCTTTCTTTCCATCTCCTTATTCTTTTACTCCCTTCCTCTATGTTGTCATCTTATTGATATATACCATTCTCATTTTCCATATCTTTTTCCCCAATTTGTCTTTGATGACAGAATATCCCATACTCGGAGGTATCCCAGAAACAGCTGTAAGATTTTGAATCTCTTCCTATAGTAATATTGTATATGACTTGAGATGTTTGCCTTGCCTTAATGTTTGACATCCTGTTTAACATATATATATATATCTTAAATTGCAATGAAAAAAGGGCTAACCTGCTGAGTGGAAAATATTCAACCCCTAACACATTTCAACCACTAGCTCACAATCTCTGTTTTCTCTCTGAGCCCTTTTCTACCACTACTACAAAGTCCTCCACTTATTTGAATACCCTCTTCACACAAGAGCACCAAACACACTCATTTCTCATTGTCCCATCACTCTTACTGTGTGTCAGCCTCTCAGATCTGGTACCCGACACTTTTTCCAGTTTTTCTCTCATCAGAAGTGTTTCCTGTGGAATTCATACCACAATCCATGTTTTCTTTCTTACAGACAGTGGCCTGCAGATATTCAAACAGAATATCCACTAGTCTAAATGAATCTACAAAGATCATGGAAACTGTCCCCTTTTCCTCTGACACTAATGAGAAAAAAGCAACACAAAGAATTATGTCATTTATGAGGTCAAACATTCTCATATCTGAGTTAACTAAATCTTCTTAAGAATTTCAAATTTTCAATACCAACTCACAGCACTTTGAATACAAAGTGTATTCATATTACATGTCTGTAAAATACTGATGAGTTTTTAAAAAAAACAAAAAAACAAAAACAAAAACAAACAAGCAAAAACACAAAAACACAACAAAACAAAAACTATGAAGAACCTAAAACGTAGTGAAAACTGATCTACAATTATGCCAATGGTGATTATAGTATTAAGAAAAATATACAAAGACTGATTAATTTACACAAGAAAATTATTACAACTAAGTTTTTAATATATTTTTCTGTGTTTATCATCATCAGAATACACAAGGGAATGATTCTTAAAATCCAAGTTGAACATATTAATTTCAAATCTAATAAATATTGAAATATTCTCTGGTGTTTTAGAATGCCTCATTGCCATCTTAACTGACCCAGACAACTACTCATATACCAGCTTGATACAATTACACACTGACACTACAGGTTAAATATTTTACACCAACACTAGTTAACTAATATTTCACATTGAACTTAGTTAACTAGTTTCTCACTGTTGTTAGTTAACTAGTATTTCATAGAGACAATAGTTAGCTAGTGTTTAACACTGACACTAATACTTCGTATCGACATTGGTTAACCAGTATTTCAGAGAGATATAAGATAACTAGTATTTAATACTAACATAAGTCAACATAATACTAACATAAGTCAACATAATACTAACATAAGTCAACATAATACTAACATAAGTCAACTAATATTTCACATTGAACTTTAACTAGTTTCCCACTGTCGTTAATTAACTAGTATTTCAAAGGGACATTAGTTAACTAGTGTTTAACACTGGCACAAGTATTTCATATTGACATTAAATAATTAGTAATTCAGAGGGATATGAGATAACAAATTTTAACACTAACATACATCAACATCATCATCATCATCATCGTTTAATGTCCGTTTTCCATGCTAGCATGGGTTGGACGGTTCGACCAGGGTTTGGGAAGCCAGGAGGCTCCAGTCTGATCTGGCAGTGTTTCTACAGCTGGATGCCCTTCCTAGCACCATCCACTCTGTGAAAGTAGTGGGTTCTTTTTATGTGCCACCGGCACAGGGACCAGGGGAGGCTGGCAATGGCCACGATCGGTTGGTGCTTTTTACGTGCCACCAGCACAGAAGCCAGTCAAGGTGGTGCTGGCATCAGCCACATTCGGGTGGTGCTTTTTACGTGCCACCAGCACGGGTGTCACGACTACAATTTCCATTTGATTTTTATTTTGATGTTGATGTACTTGACTCAAGATCTCCTCAAGCACAGCAGGTTGCCCTACAATCCAAGGTACTTGAATGGGCTGGGACTGGTTATGTGAAGCTGGTGTAGGATACGCCATGAACTCACTTTATTTGTCGGGTCTTCGCAGTCACAGCATATCTCCAGAGGTTTCGGTCTTTCGTCATTGCCTCTGTGAGGCCCAACGTTCGAAGGTCATGCTTGACCACCTCATTTCATGTCTTCCTGGGTCTACCTCTACCCTGGATTCCTTCAACTGTTTGGGAGTGGCACTTCTTCACACATCTCTCCTCATCCATCCATAGTACATGACCATACCAGCGTAAATGTCTCTCTTGCACACCACATCCGATGCTTCTTAAGTCCAACATTTCTCTCAGGGCGCTTACACTCTGTCGTGTGTGCACACTGACATTACACATCCAGCGGATCATGCTAGCTTCATTTCTTTCAAGCCTACGCATGTCCTCCGAAGTCATGGCCCATGTTTCACTGCCGTGAAGCATGGCAGTTCACACACATGCATCGTACAATCTACCTTTCACTCTGTGTGAGAAGCCCTTTGTCACCAGTAGGGGTAGAAGCTTTCTAAACTTTGCCCAGGCTATTCTTATTCTTGTGGTAACACTCTCTGAGCATCCACCCCCACTACTAACTTGGTCACCTAGATAGCGAAAGCTATCAACTACTTCTAGTTTCTATCCCTGGAGTGTGATGGAATCAGTTTCTTCCCCTGGAGTGTAAGACCATACATGGATATGTTAGACATCACTGACTAGTGTCCTTGTGAAATACTAATTACCTAGTGTCAGTGTGAAATATTAGCTACCATATGTTAGTGTTAAAACACTAACATACATTAACTAATATTTCAATGATGACAATGACAACAGTAGCAATAAGAACATCATCATCATCAACAACAAACTGACCAATATATAATGTTGAACCAGAAAGTAATGCAATTTTTATTTGCATTACTTTTTAGCTTATTCCCATATTTAAAAGTACAAGTCAAAAAGTAATACAAATTAAAATTGCATTACTTTCTGACTCATCCATGTTTTTTTCTTTCAAAAATAAACACCACATCTATCTCAGGCAACAGAAAAAATTCACCTTGATAACTGCATCATACCATCATGGTAGCCATTAAAGTCATTTCCCTCAATGTTCTTAGCTTTATCAACAATATTCTTTTCTACTCCAGGCTCAAGGCCTGAAATTTTGGGGGAGAGGGGCCAGTCGATTAGATCGACTCTAGTACGCAACTGGTACTTAATTTATCGACCCTGAAACGATGAAAGGCAAAGTTGACCTTGGCGGAATTTGAACTCAGAATGCTAAGACAGACGAAATACCACTAAGCATTTTGCCCATCATGCTAATGTTTCTTATTTCTTTACTACCCACAAGGGGCTACACACAGAGGGGACAAACAAGGACAGACAAACGGATTAAGCTACTTTACATAGGCCTCCGAGCAGGTATCACCAAGCTTTTGGCAACACTTGATGCAGATTCTCTGCTCAACTTTCCCTATTATGGTCAATGTGATGATCACACACTACACACATTCCTTCCAAGCACTGTTGTAAAGAGAGGAAGTGAGCTAGAATGTTAAAAGTTAGTGCACATGCACAGAAGAATTGACGGTCAATCTGTGCCAAGCAGCTTCCCTCTGCATGCTTTAGCTTCGTTACTATGGCAACAGTCCAGATACTTATAGATCAGACCACATATATGAACAAATATGCATGTTTGTCACCTTCTCAACCATCATATGCTTCTCTTATCACTCTACTCCCGCCTCTTAATATCATACTATTTCTTGCTAACTGAAAATTAGGGCAGCAGACAAACTGCTTAACGGCATTTGACATCTCTTGGCTCTTTACATTTGAGTTCAAATACAGCTGTGGTCAACTTTAGAATGTTTAGCATGTTGAGCAAAATGCTTAGCAGCATTTTGCTCATCTTTACATTATGAGGTCAGATTCCATTGAGGTTGACTTTGCCTTTCATCCTTTTGGAGTCGATAAAGTAAGTACCAGTGGAGGCGCAATGGCCCAATGGTTAGAGCAGCGGACTTGCGGTCATAAGATCGCGGTTTCGATTCCCAGACCGGGCATTGTGAGTGTTTATTGAGCGTAAACACCTAAAGCTCCACGAGGCTCCGGCAGGGGATGGTGGCGAAGCCTGCTGTACTCTTTCACCACAACTTTCTCTCACTCTTACTCCCTGTTTCTGTTGTGCCTGTAATTCAAAGGGTCAGCCTTGTCACACTGTATCACGCTGAATATCCCCGAGAACTATGTTAAGGGTACACGTGTCTGTGGAGTGCTCAGCCAGTTGCACGTTAATTTCATGAGCAAGCTGTTCTGTTGATCGGATCAACTGGAACCCTCGACGTCGTAAGCGACGGAGTGCCAGCAGCAAAACAAAGTAAGTACCAGTTCAGTACTCGGTCAATGTATTCAACTTACCGGCTCCTCCGAATTTTCTGGCCTTGTGCCAAAATTTGAAACTATCATACTGTTTCTTTCTCAACATACTACTTGTGTAATGACAAGTAGTCCTGGATCTGATCATATTCAACCTCTCCTCCTATAACATTCCTTTATGGCTAGACATTGCTCTCTGTAACCATTGCACATTATTACTGTTGTCCATCATTCTCTTTTACCTTACTTCTTCCTAAATAAAACATTGCTATCTTCTATTACTCTCTTCCTCATTATACCATTCATGCTGTCTTTCAATTCAACCTCCTTACCGACAACCATCATGTAACTGTCTATCACGTACATTCTTCCATTACTCCTACTATTAGCCTCTGCTCCTGTTACTCTGTTTCTATCACCTTACTCCCTATTTTATCATCCTCTCACTCTGGTTTTCTCTCTTTCATCACAGTCTCTTCTACTCACCTTCTTTACAATAGACAATGTTACACAAAGAAAAATCCTTTATCTTGCAGAGACTAAAGGTGGTACGATAATATAGAGCCCAGACACTATGAAAGTGGTTGATAAATAGAGACATCCTATTCTATTGTTTTGTTGGGGAAAACATATTTCTTCTATTGGTGGTAGAATAAAACACACGAAGAATTACATTGTGATAACTTGTCTGACAATGACACCATGGAGAGCAGAGGCAAAAATGGCATTCATATGATCTGACACACACAAATGCACACACACACAAATGCGCACACACACACACACACACACACACACACACACATGCACACACACATGCACACACACACACACACAAATACACACACACACACACACAAATGCACACACACACACAAATGCACACACACACATGCACACATATACATACATGTATGAGTGTATACATATATATATTTACATGCATATACATGCTTGCATCTTCTTTTAAACTTGTTCTAAGATATTATCTTCATTGAAAAGAAACAACCATTTTATATTTATTGCTTTACTACAGAGGATAAATATGTAAATATGTGCATGTGTATGTGTATGCATTTGGAGGAGATGTACATGTATATGTATGTTCGCATGTATGTATGTATGTATGTATGTATGTGTATATATGTATGTATGTATGTATGTATATATGTATGTATGTGTGTATGTATACACATACATACATAGGTATATATACCTATACATACACATAAATACACACATACCTATATACATGCACACATATATATATATATATATATATACACACACACATACATATACACATACATACATGTATATATATATATATTGATAGATAAATAATTATAGTTATTTATAAACATATACATAACAGACGAACATATATATATGTTTGTATGTATGTATATATGTATGTATGTGTGTATATATATGTATATATGTGTGTGCGTGCATGTGTGTATATATATATTTATGTATGTATATATATACGTATATGTATATGTGTGTGTATATATATATGCATGTATGTGTGTATATGCATGTATATGTATATATATATGTGTATATAACATTGCTTATATATATATATATATATATATATATATATATATATATATATATACATACATATATACGTATATATATATATATACGTATATATATATATATATATATATATATATATATATATATATATATACATACATATACATACATATACACAGACAAAGACACACACACACACACATGTAGCCCACCTCCACATACACACATATTTATATATTAATCCTCTGTAGTAAAACAAATATAAAAATCGTTGTTGCTTTTCAATGAAGACAATATCTCGGAACGAGTTTAAAAGAACGATATGACATGGTTACTGGCAAATATTCAAATTTCTTTGATAAATAAGTAGTGCATTATGGGTGCCAATAGGTGCATGTCACCAAGTGCATGTGAATAGGTGCAAACGATAAAGATTACAGGAGTTAAAAAATAGTGGAATGCATATGATAGCAAAGAGCTGAGAGATTTGAGTTATTAAGGAAATTATCAAATTGATTGGGGCAATAATCTCCTATAAATTAATGAAATGTAAAAATAAAACAGGAGGAATGAGTCTGTGTGCATGTGTATAGGTTTGTATGAGTCGGTGTGTATGTGTATATTTATATAATGGGTCTGTGTGTTTTTGTATATTTATATATATATATATATATATATATATATATATATATATATATATACATGCATATATCCCAGCATGTAAGATAGACATTAAAAGATTATGATGATGTGATGATTATATATTTATATATATCTATATGTATCTTTATATATATATATATATATATATATATATATATATATATATATATATATATATATATATATATATATATATATATAGATAGATAGATAGATAGATAGATAGATAGATAGATAGATAGATAGATAGATATATATAGATATATTTATACACACATATATAAATATATATATATACATACATGTACACATATACACACACACATACATATATACATGCATATAAATATATATATGTATACATTTATACTAGAAGTTTTTTTAAGGATGGGTGTTGAAGCCAGGATAAGCATGATGTTTTTGTGCAATAATATGTGTGTGTGTGTGCATGTGTGTGCATGCTTGTGTGTTCAGAAGCAGATTAAAACATTATATTGCTACAATGTTTTGTACTACAAATTCCATTGCTATTCACATCCTATATGAGGTTCTCCTTGTTGAAGTTAGAAAACTAAACATTCATAATTGTCACACAAGGCCAAGAATTTAGTGGCTATAGTTAATTGATTAAATTAACCTCAGTACTTAACTAGTACTTTATTATATCAGGCCCAAAAAGATGAAACACAAAGTTGACTTTGGCAGGATTTGAATGCAGAACATAGAGTGTAAAGCATTTTGTCTGACACTATAATGATTTTGCCCATGTAGTGCTTTGAATTTTGGCATGTTTACATGGCTAGGAAGTTTGCTTCCCAACCACATGGTTCTGAGTTCAATCCAATTGTGCAGCACATTGGGAAAGTGACTTCAGCCAGATGCCCTTCCTAACACCAACCACTTTACAGAGTGGACTGGTTGCTTCTTCTAATATAATAAATGCGAAAACTAATTTCTGTGTGTCAGTGTGTCACACTTAGACTCCTCTCTCACTGTTCGATGACACTCCTACTATTCCTCACGATGGGATGGGAGTAATAGTAGGCATGAAAATGGTGGTGGCGAAGACAGAGAGAGAGAGAGAGAAAGAAAGAAAGAAAAAGAGAGGGAGAGAAAGAGGCAAAGAAATTTAGGGAGAGTTGATAATGTTTTATTAAAAGTAGTAGTGTTGATGGTGCAGTGGGAATAATAATAAAAGAAAGAGAAAGAGTGGGTATGTGAGAGAAAGAGAGAGATGATGCACAACTTTGTTTAACCATGTTTCTTTAACAGAAATTCCCATCGCTAACATACTGAACACTATCATTTTTATTTTATTTTTTACTTTCTTTAATTGATATATATACATACACACACATATAAAATACACTTTGACTGAAATAAAGTTTCCCCAAAATTGAACATATCTGATATAATAAATATGAATGTCAGTGTGCCACAGTTTTTCAACTTTAATAAATCTTTTCTACTGGAAGCATAAGGCTTCAAATTGTGGGGAAAAGGGATTAAGTCAATTACATCGATCCCAATATGTAACTGGTACTAATTTTATCGACCCTGAAAAGATGAAAGGCGAAGTCGACCTCAACAGAATTCAAACTCAAAACCTAACGGCAGACGAAATACTACTAAGCATTTTGCCTGGTGTGCTAATGATTTTGCCAGCTCGCCGCATTAATATAATATAATAATATAATATGATATAATAAATGTGAATGTCAGTGTGTCACACTTTTTCAACTTTACTCCTAGAGGCCGTAGCCCAACATATCATACCATTTTGGAGTTAGGCTGACTTGGTGAGTAAATTTAAAACATTCTGGGCCGAATGTGAACCTGCAATCCTGAAATTTTGGATTCCTATGTTTTCATTACGGCAATTTTTTTTACATGATTTTTTGCGACGAATATGATCATCATTGTGATATGACTCAGGAGGAAGCAATTACAACAAATTCTCCAAAACAAGTCAGAGATATGTTTGCAGATCTTCCCATTTGGGGTCAGTTACTTAAAAGCTATATACTAGCTTAAAAGGCAGCTTTTAAGCTAGTATGTGTGTGAATATACATATATATATAGGGTGTAAGGAAGGGCATCTAGCCATATAAACCAAGCCAAATCAGATTGGAACTTGGTGCAGCTTCCCAGCTTCCCGGCTCTGGTCAAACTGTCACACACACATATATATACAGGATGCAATGGGTAAATTGTTGCCATTTTATATTTTTAATTTCACACATTGTTTTTGATTATGTTGACAACGCAGAAAAGTAGGGTCAGTTGAGCACTATCTGTGAGAAAAACAGCACTATGACACAATTCACTCTTCCAGAAATTTGGAATGTCATTCATTTCTAGTGTTCTGCGGAAACATACTGCCATGGAAACAAGAAGAAGTCAGCATCTTAGATCTGTGATCATCATCATCATCATCATTATCGTTCCAATGTCTGCTTTTCCATGTTTGCATGGGTTGGATGGAATTTCTTCTTTTTATTGAGGTAGATTTTCTGCAGCTAGATATATACATACATGTAAATGTGTGTGTGTGTGTGTGTGTGTGTGTGTGTGTGTGTGTGTATGTGTGTGTGTGCGTGTGCAAAAGTGTATGTATATATTTCTATAATAATGGCCTAATCTACAATCATGAAACCAATAGTATCTAATTGCTTGACTAATTACCATGAAAACTTGATGCACAATTCACATCTGCAGACATGTACAGACTTGTACATACATGTACACATACACATAATTTTGGTTATGTTTTTCACATCTTATAAACTACATTTTTCTTGCTATCACACACCTGTGAAAGTTTATATGCATGCTTTTATGATTTGTGCTTCCTTATAATATAAGCCCTTTGAAGATCATCATTGTTATCATCATCATCATCATCACCACCACCATCACTTCCACTCTTGTCATCATCACTGTCATCATTGTTGTCATTATTATCATCACCTTCATCACAAGAAAAATTTGACTTAGTGAGCATATAGATAGTACAAGAGCTCAACAACCAAATTGACAGAACAACAAAGAATTGATCGAAAACTTTTATTTGGATCTACCACCATACATAGTATTACCCCCCCCCTTGTTACCTTGTGAATCTATAATGAAGCTACATTAAATAGATACACTATATATTATATGAAGGGTTGTAGCTAACTATTACACATGTACAATGTAATGAATATCAGCTATAAGAAGTGAAACCTGTTTGTAATTATGTACTTTGTAATATTAAATTATGTATTTTTGCAATTATGTGTTGTAGAATGTTTAATAATGTATATTGAAATGGTTTGAATGTTAACATATACTTTGGTATACATAGTCTTGAAATGATTTGATTGCAGTGGCGTAGGAGTGGCTGTGTAGTAAGTAGCTTGCTTACCAACCACATGGTTCTGGGTTCATTCCCACTGTGTGGCACCTTGGGCAAGTGTCTTCTACTATAGCCTCGGGCCGACCAAAGCCTTGTGAGTGGATTTGGTAGACAGAAACTGAAAGAAGCCCGTCGTATATATGTATATATATGTATGTATATGTGTGTATATGTTTGTGTCTGTGTTTGTTCCCCCAGCACTTGACAACCGATGCTGGTGTGTTTACGTCCCCGTAACCTAGCAGTTCAGCAAAAGAGACTGATAGAATAAGTACTAGGCTTCCAAAGAATAAGTCCTGGGGGTCAATTTGCTCGACTAAAAGGCAGTGCTCCAGCATGGCCGCAGTCAAATGACTGAAACAAGTAAAAGAGTAACGAGAGTAAAGAGTAGTAATGTATTTTGGACATTATAGGATATTTTGGAATATGTTATAATATATTTTGAAATAAATTGATTTTGATGAATTTGTTTTTGAATATGTATTATTGCATTTTTAAATGATTTGATTGTCATAATGTACTTTGGAATTAAAGGCAATATAAATGGAATAGAGTATTTCCTTTTTTTTAATATTATTGTGGCAAAGTGGATGAATTGTTTGCATGCCAGGCAAAATGCTTAGTGGCATTTCTTCCACCTTTAGGTTCTGAGCTGAACTTCCACCAAAGTTGACTCTGCTTTTTATCATTGGTTCATCCAATGTTGATTTGTTCAATTATTCTTTTTGGGGTCAATAAAACAAATGTGAATTGAGTATTGGGATCAAAGCAATTGACTGGTCCCCTTCCCCAAAAATTTCAGGACTTGTGCCTATAGTAAAAGGAATTATTTCTCTCTTTCTCTCTCTCTTGCTCTGTCTGTCTGTCTCCCTGTCTGTCTCCCTGTCTGTCTGTCTGCCTGTTTGTCTGCCTGTCTGCCTGCCTGTCTGTCTGCCTGCCTGCCTGCCTGCCTGCATGTCTGCCTGCCTGTCTGCCTGCCCGTCTGTCTGCCCGTCTGTCTGTCTGTCTGTCTGCCTGTCTGCCTGCCTGTCTGCCTGCCTGTCTGTCTGCCTGTCTGCCTGTCTGCCTGCCTGTCTGTCTGCCTGTCTGTCTGCCTGTCTGCCTGTCTGCCTGCATGTCTGCCTGCCTGTCTGCCTGCCCGTCTGTCTGTCTGTCTGTCTGTCTGTCTGTCTGCCTGCCTGTCTGCCTGCCTGCCTGCCTGCCTGTCTGCCTGCCTGTCTGCCTGTCTGCCTGTCTGTCTGTCTGTCTGTCTACCTGTCTGCCTGTCTGTCACTGTCTCTGCCTGTCTCTGTCACTCTGTCTGTCTACCTGTCTCTCTTTCTCTCTCTCCTTTCTCTATCACTCTCTGTAGTGTGCCAACAGATGGCAGCACATGGTTGTGTGCACAGTGAGACCTAGCAGTGATCTTTATGTAGCAGTGTGTTGAGTGATATTGCTGTTTTCTTCAAAGGTTGTGAAATTTGTGTTTTTGTGATCACATGTATGTTGTAGTCTGTGATTTTGTCACAAACAGGAACAAAGAGGCAACATGAAATTTTGAGTAAAACTTGGCAAGTCTGCTACAGAGACATTGAGCATGCTTCAGCAAGATTATGGCAATGAGGCAATGGGTTGTATGCAATGTTTTGAGTGATACAATAGCTTCAAAAGTGGAAGAACGTCCCTGGAAGGCGATGAGCAATCTGAAAGATCTTCCATGAGTCACCCCCAGAAATGTGGTATTGTGTATTGAGAATTCAAATTCATCTCCCAGGGCCAAACTGTCAATCAAGAGTTCTACTGCAACATTTTGAAGCATTTGAAGGAGGACTTTTGATGAAAGTGATTGGATCTGTGGTGCATGAAGAACTGGATTCTTCACTGAACTCACCTCACTCATGAGTTTCTTGCCAAAAACAATATGGTATCACTTCTGCACCCACTCTATTTGCCAGATTTAGTACCTGTGGACTTCCATTTCTTCCCCTACAGGAAAATGGAGCTCAAAGCCACCGTTTTGCCACCATTGCCAAAATCAAGAGCAAATCGCAGAAGGTCCTCAACTCGCTTATAGAAAACGGCTTCTAGGTCAGATTCCAAAAGTGGTAGGAATGCTGGGACTGGTGTATTGCTGCTCAAGGTGAGTATTTCAAAGGAGATGATGTTAAAACTTAGGTAAATAAGTTATTTTTTAGTAAGCATAACTAATATGCTTACCAGCCAGATGGTTCTGGGTTCAGTCCCACTGTGTGGCACCACCTTGGGCAAGTGTCTTCTACTATAGCCTTGGGCCGACCAAAGTCTAGTGAGTGGATTTGGTAGACAGAAACTGAAAGAAGCCTGTCGTATATATGTTTATATATATGTATGTGTGAGCATATGTTTGTGTGTCTGTGTTTGTCCCCCCAACATTGCTTGACAACTGATGCTGGTGTGTTTATGTCCCCGCAACTTAGCG
>NC_142930.1:64496017-64513517 GCF_046866305.1 Octopus bimaculoides
CAGTTTTTGTTACATTGTATCTGAAAAAACAAAATGAAAGAAATATTATATCTTGAATGTGTTTGATCATAGGTTTGTTGAATCAGGTTTGGAGCTAAAAACAACAATTCTATGTATTTCTATGAACTTATTACCAGCAATATTGATATAATCCCTGTTATTTAATATGACTTGCAGTGGGCTATGCTGGCAAGAACCAGTACAAGAAGAGCCACAAATTAAATATGTTAATTTATTCTGAGATTTCGGGTCAAGTCTTTCTTGGACACATTTTTTGACTTAATTAGAGGAGTAAAAGTAATGCCTAAGACCTTTTTTTTAGATGTCTGAGAGCAGAAAAGGAGAGAGATATGTAGAAGCCACTATTCAAAGGTTGCTGCAATAAGACACAAAATATCAAAATGTTGAATTTTTCTCAGATTGGAAGTTTGGTCCCAGAGCTTGCAGCAGATTGAACTTTGCTAAGGACACTTAAGGGACATGTGGTGGTGTTGAATAGGATGACAGATTGACCCTTTTGATATTAACCAACCCAAGACTGACCCTGGTTCTATGATTCAAACTTCTTGTTCTAAAGTGTCCTAAATTAAAACCTTCCTTTGAAATTTCATGGTATTCATTTTATCGACCCTGAAAGGATGAAAGGCAAAGTCAAACTTGAAAGAATTTGAACTCAGAATGTAAAGTGAGAATGTAAAAATATTGATGATGATGATTTGTACATGAACACTTCCTACTTCATTATGGTTCAATTAGCAGAAATCCCATGGAAAAGCTTCTAAATTTGCATTTAATTCCCCGCTGTACACACAAGCTAAATCTCCTCTTTAACTATTCCTTTCCATTCCATGAGACTCACTACCATGCACACATACATGCCAAGTGAGAAAGCATCTCTGGTCACTTTAAACTGACAAGGCAACCAGTCCCCATAACATTCCTCCAATTACCCCCCCCCCCCCCGTACCTCATGGCTAGTCCCTAACCTTGCCAGTACTTCAATCTCTCTCTTTCTTCTCTCTCTCTTTCTTCTCTCTCTCTTTCTTCTCTCTCTCTTTCTTCTCTCTCTCTCTTTCTTCTCTCTCTCTCTTTCTTCTCTCCCTCTCTTTCTTCTCTCTCTCTCTTTCTTCTCTCTCTCTCTTTCTTCTCTCTCTCTCTCTTTCTTCTTTCTCTCTCTTTCTTCTCTCTCTCTCTTTCTTCTCTCTCTCTCTCTCTTTAATGTTTGGAAACCTGCTATAGTGTAGCCTGCTTCTAAGAGGTCCTCCCATATGACTGTATCACCTATCATCCTTTCACACTTCTAGCATTGATAATGTTTTCTATCACATTGAAACTTCCTTTAATGACTGTCAGTATGGCTTTTGCTAAGCCAGATCTGTTTTCAAATCTGGTGAAAATATTATTGTTATTCTTGACATCACCAACACTGAGTGTATCTGACACACAAATTTTCTGGCAAAGTCTTCAACTATGGGCCTCATTCACCTCTCATATTTTGGATTAATGTTTCCTTTCAGGCCTCAGTATTGCTGTGGTCTGTGATAATGAACCTATGCCTTATTAACTCTTATGACACTCAGTGTTCAGTTTTTGTCTCCCAAACTCTTCCTTAAAAATTCATTGTCTATCCCAGTGTAGAACTGTTGCTAAATAGTTGGCTGATCACATGTTAGTGCAACTAATATCTGAAGTGGTTACATGGCCAGATAAAGGCAGAAGTAATAGAGTGCCATTTTAAATGCCTAACAAAATATTTAGTTTCATCTTGTGAGTTTGAGTTTTGCTGGGATTGATTTTGCCGTTCATTTCTCAGAGGCTATTAAAAGAAGTACTGAGAAGGGACTAGTATTTATTCAAAGAACTACACCTCTTCTCCTCAAATTTTTGGCCCTTTGTCAATGGGAGAGATTATTAAGTGGATCCTCTTGATACTGTAACCTTTTCTTCCAAGTTCATGATCAATATCATTCTTCAATTAGTATAAAATTATTAAAAAATACCCTCTTTTAATGACACTGCAATACAAGGGCGTACACTAGATTCATTTTGTTAAATGTTCCCCAGGGCTTGGATTTCATATATATAGATTGCATATTATTGATCATAATGAATATTTAACATGAAAATAGGCAATTAATGATTTTGTCTATTCAAGGTTTCAAATTGTATTCAGCCCAAGGTTTCTTTAAAAGGTTAATGTTCTATTAACAAATAAATTATGTGTGTGTGTGTGCGTGTGTGTGTGTATGCATATGTATATGTGTATGAGTGTGTATACACACACATGTATGTATGTATGTATGTATGTATGTATGTATGTATGTAAAACAGTGAAAAATGTAAAACTGTTCAACAATTACAAATATGCCACCAGTTTATTACATAGTATGAAAGAAAATATAGAATGGCTGATAAATTCACATAAGAAAATTACTTATTACAACTAAAGTTTAAAAAGTATTTTTGTTTGTTTTTGTGTTATCATCAAAATACAAAAACTATTAATGCTTAATATTGAAGTTGAACATATTAATTTCAAATCTTATAAATATTTAATTATTCTCCTATGATAAGCTATGAACTTATTTTTGTGTGAAATTTCAGGTTAGCAAGAGAGAAACAAAACAGGTTTTGTTCTGTGTTTAGTTTCGACTAAAATTCGACCTTTATTCCACCCATATCTTCACACTGCATTAAGTTCCAACCATGACTATTTTTTAATGCTTATCATGGAATTTGAGAAATTAATTTTTGATTTTACTTCAGAAATTATCTAGAAATATGCAAAATAATATACAACAAATCAAACCATCCAAACAGGTCTTATCCTAATGATTAGCAGCTCAACACTTCTATTTAAAAGAAGAATAGAAAATTTGAAAGACATTAAATGGTGTAGGTCCTTGAGTGGGTAATGGCAAAAAGCTTAAAAGAACAGTATGTGGCTTGTTTATACACCAAAATCTATCTTTCAAATGAAATATTTGAATTGTGGCGTAGATCTTTGAAGCTGAATATGGCTTAAGATTGAAATGGTTTTAGTGGTGTGGATTACTTCAGTAATAACATGAGATAATTCTTCACCTACTTCAAAATATATGGAAACAGTGTGATACTGTTACACTTCTTGGTAAATGAAGCAAAAGTTTCAGAACGCTGAGGCTGCTATCACTAGGAATGATTTTGACTAAAATATAATGTGTAGCTGTAATTGCTTTCTTGATGGAGAAGTCAAAAGTTGTATTACTTTAACCCTTTAGAATTCACATTATTTTGTCAAAAGTAAGGCAGTGAGCTGGCAGAAACATTAGCATGCTAGGCGAAATGCTTAGCAGTATTTTGGCTGTCTTTACATTCTGAGTTCAAATTCCGCCAAGGTTGACTTTGCCTTTCATCCTTTCAAGGTCGATAAATTAAGTACCAGTTGCATACTGGGGTCGATCTAATCGACTGCCCCCCTCCCCCAAAATTTCAGGCCTTGGGCCTAGAGTAGAAAAGATTATTTTGTCAAATGTAAATGCTTATTTATTCCAATTATTTTGAATTAATCATGCATTATCCTGTAGATTTGAGGTTTTAATGAGCTAACTGTTAATTTTTAGAATGATATTGTAGTATTGGTGTGAGAGGCCAGATCTGACCAGTTTGAACATAAAACAGGTAGGATATTTTGGTTGGATATGACTGGTTTGAATGCTAAAATGTTAAGTAGAACCACCAATAATAAGTAGCCAAGGAGACATTTAAGAATCTATTATTTATACTGATGACTTACAGACTATTTTTAAAATATATGAAATAAAATCATAGTGGTATACAAATCTGAGTAGTGAAAGCAAATTACTGCTACTCCCACTGCTTTGCATATAATTTATAGGATATGTAATAAAATTTATGATGTATAAGGGCCTATATATCAATGATAAGTAGTTTTGAGAATAGGAGACAATCCAACTATTAACCTCATATTATCTATTATGTTAGCAATGAAAAATTGAATACTGTATTCTCTGAGTATCTTTGAGTGATATAAAAATAAACATACATTCCTTAAATTAAATTAATGTTTACATCAAAAATCTAATTAAGTAATGCATTGTGTAATAATGTAATTAAGTAATTATGCATTGTGGAAAAGTCAACATTACCTCAGTGACTAATATTATTTTAATCAGTTCAGCTAATATGGGAGATAACTTTAGCCATGTTTCAGACTTATGAGACCTCTTAAGCAAAACATTTTATTACTCTATCTTTGGTATTCAGGTACTATTTTTATTTCCTTGTTTTGCATTTACATGCTTTCTTGTGTATATATATATGTGTGTGTGTATATATATATATATATATATATATATATATACACACACACACACACACACACACACACACACACACACACATATATATATACACAAGAAATCATGTAAATGCAAAACAAGGAAGTACCAAAAATAGAGTAATGAAATTACATACATATTCACTCATCTATCTCTATGGCTGGATTACCCTTCCTGTCACTGGCTCACTGTTTCCAAACATTTTAATGTTTCTCTGTGGCCAGACATGTTTTTTCATGGAAGATTGGAATAGAATGACACCAGTTTACAACCATCATGCAATATCGAGATAAGGGGACAAACACAAGCACACACACTCGAACATACTCACATAAGCATGCATACACATATATAATCACCATCACCATCATTTAACATCTGTGTTCCATTCCATGTTGATACGGGTTTGATGTTCAAAAGAATCTGAAAAGCTTGAAGACTGCATTGAGCTCCAGTGTCTTCTATGTCATGCTTTTTAAGGCTGGATCCCCTTTCTAATATGAAATGTTTAACAGAGTGTTATGGGTGCTTTTTTACATGGTACCAGCACTTGAGGTTACCAAATAGCTCAAAAGATATGACTCTTTGAGTGAGTAGGAGCAGAGTACTGAAGGAGGTGGCTTTGTAACAGGTGTTGAGAGACAAAAATATGATGGAGGGACTTGAAGAAGTGTTTTGCTGTAGAGTATATACATGGTTTCCCTAGCTGGAGTGAGAAAGGATGGTGGTGATGAGGTGTCAGGGAATACCTTCAAGATAAAAGAAGATGGATACATAGAGAATAGGGACAAGGAATCAAGGGTGATTGGATGATTAGTTTTGTGAGGGTATGAAAAGGGAAGAACAGATGGGGATAGTGGTGACTGCAGTGGAGGTGCAATGGCCCAGTGGTTAGGGCAGCGGACTTGCTGCCATAGGATCGTGGTTTCGATTCTCAGACCGGGCGTTGTGAGTATTTATTGAGCGAAAACACCTAAAGCTCCACGAGGCTCCTGCAGGGGATGGTGGCGAACCCTGCTGTACTCTTTCACCACAACTTTCTCTCACTCTTACTTCCTGTTTCTGTTGTGCCTGTAATTCAAAGGGTGTCACGCTGTGTCATGCTGAATATCCCCGAGAACTACGTTAAGGGTACACGTGTCTGTGGAGTGCTCAGCCACTTGCATGCTAATTTCACGAGCAGGCTGTTCCGTTGATTGGATCAACTGGAACCCTCGACGTCGTAAGTGACGGAGTGCCAACAACAACAAGTGGTGACTGCAATGAGGATAGACACGGGGATGGAGGTGACTGCATTGAATGGTGAACACTTGATCAAGAGTGGATCTCAGTTTGGGTGGGGAGAGGTTAAGGAAAATAGGAGCGGGTTAGGGTGGGGAAGTTGGTAAGTGAGCAGCACATAATGGAAAAGAGGTCAGATGAAAAATAGAGGTGTGATGTGAATTGTGGGGGATGGGTGATAGAGACAAAGGTGGATATAGTGAGTGATAAACAAATGTGGGCTGGGCTATCAATGGTTGATATGAGGTGTTCAAGAGAAAGCAGTGTTAAGTGGAAAATAAAGTGGTAAGAGAATGCAGGGTGGGTGACAAGGGAAGTGGTTCCAATGAGAGTAATAACTGGTAGCACAAAAGTGGGGACGAAATATGAGCAGTCTTGCTCTTATATAATTACAGCAGCTGAGTAAATAGTGCCATAGTTAGAAGGGAAGGAGGAATGGATATCAGGCAGATTAGTTGTGAGGAAGGTACAGATTGGGTGCAAGGGCATAGACATAAATAAAAGGCTTTTAGGACCTCAGTTTTTGCTGAGATGGATGGAACTTCTCAAATACAATGAATCCTTAATTATCTTAGTCCTTTGTCATCTCTGTTAAACTTCAACAACCTGAGATAGTACTTCACTACTTTACTCTCTTCTACTTGTTTGTCATTTGACTGCGGCCATGATGGAGCACCGCCTTTAGTAGAGCAAATCGACCCCAGGACTTATTCTTTGGAAGCCTAGTACTTATTCTATTGGGCTCTTTTGCCGAACCGCTAAGTTACGGGGACGTAAACACACCAGCATTGGTTGTTAAGCGATGTTGGGGGGACAAACACAGATACACAAACATATATACACACACTTACACACACACACACACACACACATATATATATATATATATATATATATATATATATATATATATATATATATATATATATTTATATATATATACATATATATGACAGGCTTCTTTCAGTTTCTCATCATCATCATCATCATCTTTTAACGTCCGCCTTCCATGCTAGCATGGGTTGGACGATTTGACTGAGGACTGGTGAAACCGGATGGCAACACCAGGCTCCAGTCTAATTTGGCAGAGTTTCTACAGCTGGATGCCCATCCTAAAGCCAACCACTCAGAGAGTGTAGTGGGTGCTTTTACGTGTCACTCGCACGAAAACAGCCACGCTCAAAATGGTGTCTTTTATGTGCCACCCGCACAAGAGCCAGTCCAGGGGCACTGGCAACGATCTCGCTCGAAAACCCTACAAAGGCTAGTCAGGCGGTATATATATATATATATATATATATATATATATATATATATATATATATATATATATATATATATATATATATATATATATATATATATGTCTGTACGTATTGTCGTCGTCGTTTAACGTCCACTTTCCATGCTAGCATGGGTTGGACGATTTGACTGAGGACTGGTGAAACCAGATGGCTACACCAGGCTCCAATCTGATTTGGCAGTGTTTCTACAGCTGGATACCCTTCCTAAAGCCAACCACTCAGAGAGTGTAGTGGGTGCTTTTACGTGTCGCCCGCACGAAGGCCAGTCAGGCGGTACTGGCAAAGGCCACGCTCATCTCGCTCGAGAAACCTCATGTGTCACCCGCACAAGAGCCAGCCCAGGGGCACCAGCAACGATCCCGCTTGAAAAATCCCAGAACCCCACACAAGAGCCAGTTCAGCGGCACCGGCAACGATCTCGCTCGAAGAAATTTCATGTGTCACCAGCACAAGAGCCAGTCCTGGGGCACTGGCAACGATCTCGCTCGAAAAACCTCATGTGTCACCCACACAAGAGCCAGCCCAGGGGCACCGGCAACGATCCCGCTCGGAAGATTTCATGTGTCGCCCACACATGAGCCAATCCAGGGGCACTGGCAACGACCCCGCTCGAAAGACTTCATGTGTCAACCGCACATGAGCCAGTCCAGGGGCACTAGCAACGATCCCGTCTCGCTCAAGGCATTTCATGTGTCACCCGCACAAGAGCCAGCCCAGGGGCACCGGCAACGATCCCGCTTGAACGATTTCATGTGTCACCCGCACAAGAGCCAGTCCAGGGGCACTGGCAACGATCTCGCTCGAAAGATTTCATGTGTCGCCCTCACATGAGCCAGTCCGGGGGCACCGGCAATGACCTCGCTCGAAAAACCTCATGTGTCACCCGCAAGCCGGCCCAGGGGCACCGGCAATGATCTCGCTTGAAAGATTTCATGTGTCGCCTGCACATGAGCCAGTCCAGGGGCACTGGCATCGATCCCGCTCGAAAGATTTCATGTGTCTCCCGCACATAAGCCAGTCTATGGGCACTGGCAACGATCCCGCTCGAAACATTTCATGTGTCACCCGCACAAGAGCCAGTCCAGGGGCACTGGCAATGGTCTCGCTCGAAAGATATCACATGTCGCCCGCACATGAGCCAGTCCAGGGGCACTGGCAACGATCCCGCTTGAACGATTTCATGTGTCACCCGCACATAAGCCAGTCCGGGGGCACCGGCAACGATCTCGCTCGAAAAACCTCATGTGTCACTCGCACAAGAGCTAGTCTATGGGCACTGGCAACGATCTCGCACGAAAGATATCATGTGTCGCTTGCACATGAGCCAGTCCAGGGGCACTGGCAATGTCTACCAAATCCACTTACAAGGCTTTGGTTGGCCTGAGGCTATAGTAGAAGACACTTGCCCAAAGTGCCACGCAGTGGGAATGAACCCAGAACCATGTGGTTGGTAAGCAAGCTACTTACCACACAGCCACTCCCACGCCTTTGTTACATATTTTCCTGGGGCTCTTTCTTTTACAGGTTTCCTTCACATTTAGCACTTGATGCTTCTTTATGCAGTTACCTTTATTCATCCACATGACATGAACATACCAGTGCAATCTTCCCTTTTATACACTTCATCTGATGCACTTATGCCTAATGTTTCTCTTAACACATTTGCACTTTGTCATCTGTGCACACTAACATTGCACATCTAGTGGAACATGCTAGCTTCATTTTTTTCTAGTCTTTGCATTTGCAGCCCACATTTCACTATCATATAATATTGCTATTTGTACACAAACAGCATACAGAGTGAAAGGTAAATTGCCTTTCACTCTGAGAGAGAAGCCTTTTGTTACCTCTGAACTTCTCCAGCCATGTTTGTATTCCAGCAACTATATTTTGACAACATCCTCTGCTAATTAGATGACCTAAGTAACAAAAACAATCTATATGTTTAAGTATCCTCCTGGGTATTCAAGAAAATCTATTTTCTGTGTGCTCCTATGGGTTTCTTTCAGTTTCTGTTTACCAAATCTACTTGCTTACAAAGCTTTGGTCAAAAGATACTTGCTCAAGGTGCCATGTACTTTAAGTTATGGGAGTGAACTTGAACCCTCATGGTTGGGAAGCAAGCTCATTAACCACATAATCATGTTTGCACCTATGGGAGCAAACTGGGTTCTCTGTATATTGGAATAAGATGAGATAATTACAGCTGGATTGCTTTTAATTATAAGCCTCTCAATCAAGACTTATCTAAAGCCAAACAACAATAAAAACAAAGAAGTCGTCTCTACTTGGCCATTTTACCTGCAAGTAGTACCAGCTAAATATCCCTCAAATCACACACATCTTACTCCTATGAGAAAAGAAAACTACAGTAAATACTTAAGTCTTAGTTCTGTGACCCCACCTAACCCTCTCCAGCACACACACATGTACACACACACACATACACACACACACACACACACACACACACATGCAAATAATAAAAGAGGGACTATGATTTGAATGACATTCATCATAAGTCTACTCAGTCAGGGCTGACCTATAGATAACAACAACTTTTTATAGAAAGGAAGGCTTATTTTCTCTTTCATATATAAAAAGCATTCATTTATTTATGAAAATGGCAGTAGTCTGTGGACAAAGAAAAATGCATAAACAAGTTAACAACAGACGAATTGATTATTGCTGTCTATGGCAGTAGCATTTATAGAGAAAGATTAATATAATGATTTTGGAATCGTTCAAGGTACTGTTTTTTTTTTTTTCAGTTTTATTGTTTGTTATTTTTTTGTTTGTTATTTTTTTGTTTCTTATTTAATACTACTCCAACAAAGGAGGATGGAGAAGATTGTGGGGTGAATATTGGCCTAGTTGTTAATGCAGTGAGCAATGTCTTGTAGTAAGTTTACACAATGCTGTATGGTATAATGCTTCATTAATTTCAGAGTTATTATCGTGATTGTATTTATTTATTTATTTATTTATTTATTTATTTATATGCCAGAGCAGCCAGACTTTAAAATATATAAATGAATAAATGAATAAATAAATGATACATACATGAATAAATATAAATTGAGCATGCAAATTTGAAGTGAAATTTTTGGGTATGGTTGATTATATCTTGAATAGCATATCATTTTTAAAGATTACTGAAATGATGAAAGGTAGGAAAATGATCCCTATGAAATTTGAACTTGGCATGGTTCTGCCAATCCACTGCACTTAATGATGATGAAAGAAACAAGAACAAAAAACAAAAGAATTTCAAGCTTCCATTTTTTTTTTGTTTTTCTTTTTATATTTCTTTTTGATATTCCTTTTAATTGTTTAAACTTACTAAATAAGCCGGAAATTGCTGTCTAAGAAACTGGTCTGTACATGTTTAGCTCATTGGAAAATAAAAGAAAAGTATTGTCCATTTATTGAATGTTAAGTTGGTTTGTCAATCAACAGAAGAGGAAAGGGTATATTGAACTTGAGAGGATTTTGACCTCAGAAACATAAGAATGATTAATTAAAAGTACATGAACTATTCAGAAAAATGTCTCTCACTTTTATTTCAAATACACATCCATCCACATCCTAGCATGAAACATTTACATATACATATCAATAATTCTATTGGGAGTAAGTTTGGGATAGTAGTGGTACCATGGATGAATAAAAGCCAACTGATGCTCTGTCTAAGCACAGCCCAAAATTGGTGCCCTTTTGAGCCCTTCTTTTGTCTAATTGATAAGACATTAAGATGCAATACGTATTGAATGTGAAATAATAATAGATTAAAAATTTAGGTTTTTTCTTGATCAGATACCATAATTCTATTAAATGTAATATTTAAAAAAAAAATTTCATTTCACATTAAATAGCAATAAACAAATTGTTTACTTACTAACAGGAACAATACACATTTTTTTTTGATCATTCAACAATGCAAACTTTATTTTATTCATTAAAAAAACAAAACAAAACAAAAGAACAAACAAGCTATGTACCATTTGCATCAAGGTAGAACCAGCACTAGAAAAAACACTGTGATTCCCTATTTCGTTGGCTCCCTAAACATATGCCTATTTTTAAGGTCTTCATTTATTTTTATTTTTATTGTTACAGCATACATAATTACATAAATATCCACATTAAAATATAAATCAAAAACAGATGTGGCACCATTATCAGTGCGTTTTAAGTGGCACCAACACCAGTGCTTTTTTTATGCAGCACCAGCACCCACATCAGTGCTTTTTACATAGCACCTTGATTTTTAGGATCTCAGTTCTGTTGTGGTGGGCAGTTCTTCTCAAGTACAGCAATGTGTCACATATCTAAGTCCTCTGTCACCTTCATAAGGCTCAGTGTTTTGAGATTAGCCTTCAATATTTCATCCCATGTCTTCCTGGGTTTCCCTCTTCCACAACTTTCCTCTACTTTAAGTGATTGGCACTTCTTTATGCAACTGTCCTCATCCATCCACATCACATAACCAAACCAGCACAATCTCCTCTCTGGTACACTGCATCTAATTCCTCTTATGCCCAATTTCTATCTCACTACACCAATGCCCTGTCGCACAGACACGCTGACATCATGCATCCAGCAGAGCATATCATTTCGTTCCTCTCCAGCCTTTACATGTCCTCCATATTTAGAACCCACATCTCACTACCATGTAGCATCTCAGTTTGTACACATGCATCATACAATCTTCCCTTCACTGAGAGAGAGAAAGAGAGAGAGAAAGAGAGAGAGAGAGAGACATAAATATTTAATCTTTAGCTAGCAGACCAACTATTAAATGTCAGTGAAAATACAGCCACATTTATAAATATGATGTAATGAGTGAGCTAAAGGGTCATCTGTGGGGAGACTTATTAGGGTCAAGGGTGAATTGAATGCAAGAACTTGTGCTGATACAATCGGCAATGAGTTTTAAATTTCTCAAAAATATAGGTAACTTATATTGAATTAATGTTTGGGTTTAAATGATTAAATCATTTTTTTTTTCCTTTTTCAAATGAGTTTTTAATTTTAATGAAGGTAAAGTTCCACCTACAAGTACAAGTAGAAGATTTTCCACTCCTTCTCTAGGGGGTTGTTGAACCTATTAGAAATAACAGCTAAATCTTTCTTAATTTACACCTTATCATTATGAAAAAAAATGATGAACTGTACATTGTAGTCCTAGATGCACTATGCTTGAAAACAAAAGAAGAATAAAAATAGCTGGCTGCCTTTGATCATAAGTTTGCACCACCACCACTACCACCACCGCCACCACCACCACCACCGCCACCGCTGCCACCACCACCACCACCACCACCGCTGCCACTGCCGCCGCCGCCACCACCACTGCCAACACTGCCGTCATCACCGCCACCGCTGCCACCACCACCACCACCACCACCACAAACAACAACAACAACAACACCACCACCACCACCACCACACCACCACCACCACCACACCACCAACACCACCACCACACCACCAACACCACCACCACCACTACCACCACTAACAATAACAACAACAAAAGCAACAACAACAACAACCACTTAGTATAATATATGCGCCAATAAAGGAATGTGTGTAGTCATTCGATCTGCTAGAAGCAGCATCCTACTGTTTTTTGGAAAGGATAGAGCATATTGAATGTTTTCTTAGATATCCCTAGGAAATGTAAACATGATAGTCATGGCTGGAATGCCTTTGATCATATGTCTGTTCATTCAGGCTGACTTGGATTACAACTACAATAATTTAAAATATGTGCCAGATATTGAATTTGATCTTTTTTTTTTATTTTTACACAAAAATAACTTTGCCTTTATGTTAATTGACTCCAGAGAACATACGAAACACTTAAATTCAAATTAAAATCTTTAAATGCCTGAGTAACTTCATAAATGATTAGTTGGTGTATAGATTAATTATAATTGCTATTAACATTGATTAGCTTCAGTAAGATCTTGATTTTCTATAACTGGGTAAAGAATTTTTACAATTAATTTCACTTGGATTCAAAGACAGTATTAATACTTTTTAATGATTTTGTTATACAAAAGCAAGCATATGTCTGAATTAATTACTGCATTATTTATAATTAAAATATTGTATAAACAACTTGGATATTTATTTGTTGCTAATTACAAATATTTTGTTGCTGGCTCTTAGCCTGAGTACAAATGCACTATATTATATATATAATTGTTTGTGCATACACTCACGCACATGCGCATGCAGTCACACACAAGCATATCATTATCATTACTCTGTATCCTTTTTCAATGTTGGCATGAGTTGGATGGGTTGTCACAGACAAAGACAGTACTTCTTTGTAATTATTATCTCCATCTCCAAGAGAGATCAAAGGCCCATGTCTCATTTGTACATTCCATTTTGGCATGGTTTCTATGACTGGATATCCTTCTTAACCTTCAACTGCTTTACAGTGTGTACTAGGTGGATAACCTATCATGGCATCAGCATTAGATGGGTTGTCATAACCTCAACTAAACTAATGCATCTACTTTACTCTCTCCATCGTCTTCGTTCATTCAAAGCAAATGTGACCAAGATGGTGAATAAAAAAGATTGATGACTGAAAATGTGACAGAAAGATGAGTGTGATGGGAGGAAGTTGAGTGATAGAAGTGAAAAGGGACAAGGAAGGGAGTAATGAAAGAGAGACAGTGATAGACATATATATATGTATATACCACCACCATCATCAGCGTTTTAATGTCCACTTTTAATAGTTCATTAAGTACAGATTTTCTATGATTTGATGCTCTTCCAGTAAGCAATCTTCACTTGCTTCCAAACAAAGCAATATATTCTTTAATCCTTAGAACAATGAACAGTTCAATGACCTGACATATTGTGGAAGATTGTAAACAATAATGCCATTTGTATGGTGATTTGCTTTTAATTAGAGTGCAAATATCAAGACAGGGATAATACACACACACACACACACACACACACACACACATGAATACACAGACATATGCAGATATGATAGACTTCTTACGGTTTCCTTCCATTGATTTCATTCAAAAGGCATTGGTCAAACCAAGGCCATGACAGGTACCATGCAATGGGAATGAACCCTAAACCTTGTGGTTCCAAAGCAAGCTTCTTATCCACATGATCATGCCTGCACACACACACACACACACACACACACACATCATACACACATACACAGATATTAGAGGTGATGTGGTCACAGAAATTGTCTGACAGCCATGACTGGGTTCTCCTGCTTGTGTGACATGGTGCAGAGTCCTGTTGTCAGATATAAGGTCTTCCAGCAGCCACCCTCTTGGCCGGTGGGGTAGCACTACCTCCTCCAGGCACTTGATGTAAGCCTCTGTGTTAAGTGTGAAGCCATGTGGGAAGATGAATGGAGGTATAACGTCACCATCACTAGTGATCACTCTAAACACCATGATGTTGACTGGTTGTTTGATTTTTATCACTCGGTACATGTACTGTCCTCAGATTGATACCCAAACACTCTGAAATGCTTGTATTGAAGCTTCTGCCATGAATGCCAAGCAATACAGCATGTTGTTTCCAAATTTCTGGCAGAGTGAATTGCATCATGGTGCTGTTATTTTTCACAGATGGTGCCCAACTGACCCTATTATACTGTGTAGTTGACAGAATCAAAAACAAACAGTACACATACATGAAATTAAAAATATAAAATACAACAATTTACCTATCACAACCTGTATATATATATACTATGTGGGTAGTGTCTGATGATTGTGCTAGGATATCACACATGTTAAAAACCACTGTTTAGCATGTTCTCTGCACGTGAAACTAATAGTAACACATAAAAACATATATTGTGTTTATCAAATAATATATATATGTATATGTATCTGGGGTCGATTTGCTCAACTAAAGGCAGTGCTCCAGCATGGCCGCAATCAAGTGACTGATACAAGTAAAAGAGTAAAAGAGTAAAAGAGAATATATATATATGTTGTTGTGTGGAAATAGAACATCTCTATTGGTTGGCTCCTAATGGACTGTGCCACAATATAAATGGACATATGCAGAGAGCCTTCAGTAGTGAAAAGCTGAGAATTGCATATTGTCGAGGGTTACTACCAGTATTGTGAGTAGAAACCACTTACCCAAGGTGCCATGCAATGGAACTGAACCCAGAACCATGTGTTTGGGAAGCAAACTTCTTACTACACAACTATGTCTGAGTCTTTTTTGAATAAGCTTCTTAATGTAAACTTTTCTTTTGTGATATTGGAATATTCTTCCCTGAATATAAAGTAGGCTAATAATGTTCTATGCTGGTTTGCTTTTATAACCTGTTCTGAAGATTTTGTGGAAAAGGGGTCCTAACCTCAAAATATTGAAATACAAGGTAAATGTGCAAACCATCAGCTTGTATTCATCGTAGTCGTTGTCATTGTCATCGTCATCGTCGTCGTCATCGTCATCATCATCATCATCATCATCATCATCATCATCATCATCATCATCATCATCATCATCGTCATCGTCATCATTTAATGTCCGTCTTCCATGCTGACATGGGTTACACAGTTTGACGAGAGCTGGTAAGCTGGAAAGCTGTACCAAGCTTTCATCATCTGTTTTGGCTTAGTTTCCATAACGGGATGTCCTTCCTTATGCCAACCACTGTACAAAGTGTACTGGGTGTCTTTTACGTGCCACCAGTACAAATGCCTTTTACACGTCACTAGTATAGATGCTTTTTATGTGTCACAGGCACTGGCCATGACCACTTAGCTTGATATGTTTTCTCAAGCACAACAAGTTGCCAGAAATCTTGGTCACTTGTCATCACCTCTATGAGACTTAACAGCTGAAGATCATGTTTCACCACCCTATCCCATGTCTTCTTGGGTCTATTACTTCTTAGAGCTTGCATAATTTTGGCCTTAGAAAATTATTTGAAATATTTATATATATATATAGATAGATAGATCGATAGATAGATAGATAGATAGATCGATAGATAGATAGATAGATAGAGAGAGAGAGAGAGAGAGAGAGAGAGAGAGAGAGAGAGAGAGAGAGAAAGCAGTTGCCATATTTCATTCCATAGCAACTATCTCTGACGAGTGCAGGGTTACATAATTGGACTGTTATCTAACACTCTGTTGAGCCCCTACACACATACACACACACACACACACATATACACACACACACACACACACACACACACACACACACACACATATATGTGAATAAAAATAAATATGCAAAATGAAAAAATAAAAAAATATATACAAAAAAAGGGTTTTGTATGATCGTGTATAGAGAAATATATTATTTAAAAGAGTTCCAACTCTATCTGTTTTTTATGTTTTATTTATATTCTTATAAAATTAAATGGTAAAATGAAAAATGAAATGAAGTGTTGAATGTCTTTTTGAATATATGAAATATTGAGTATTAAATATAGAGAATCAAATATATAAAGAAAATCAAATATATAAAGGCGAGTACGTACTTTCATGTCTACACACACATAAATGCATTTGTACATACATGCATACAATCCTTCAGGCAATAATGGGTTAACAACAAAAATACATTTATATATATGATACAACGTAATGCAGAAATGCTACAAAATATTTGAAAATAAACTTCTAATTTGCTTGGTTGCTGGGGTCCTGTTAAATCAATGATAAAATATAATGTAGTGATGTACAGAAGCTGCGAAATAACAATACATGAAAATTGGAAACTTGGAAAATAATGTCATAACTTTGTCAATAATGAAGATAGGGAAAGTGCTGAAAATAGAGTAAGTTGGCTTGGGACCAAGGTCATAAAATTATCTTTATCTTCCTCACATTCAGATGAATGGAAGAAGCCCAGAATGTTACATTTGTCACTCTTCATGACATTTAAACTTATTGAACTCTTCTTTGAACCTATGTAATAAAACTGTGCTTGTGCTATGTCAAGAAAATAATCAATTGTAGATACTAGCTGAAGTAACTGTAAAGAAATAATTTTTATATTCTAGAATTCTAAATTAGTTTCATAAGTTGTTGGAATTGATCATAACGGTATCCAATAACTTTGTATTCAGGCAGACTTTGACATCTATTTCAATATTTCATCTTGTCTTCTATTGATGTTTGGTAAACTACAAGACTTACTGAGATCCGTGTGTGTGTGTAAATGCACACACACACACACACACACATATATATATATATATTTAGAGAGTGATAGACAGATATATGAATGCATGCCTGAAAGTATGTATATCTCTCTATATATATATATTTGTATCCCTGCCGTAACGCTTTATTTCCACACACGTCAGCTTGATTTAATTTGTCATTAGTCGAAAGACACTTGTTGTTATGTCTTGTTATTTGTATTTGTGTAACCTTCTCTGTTTTTTCCCCGTCCTTGTTTTCGTATACATTCGCTGCTTTCTTCCAAGCAATCTAATTCTCTTAGCTTAGTTTTTCCTTGGGGCTGGCCAGATTGGAGCAATCTCGAGTATAATCAGCTGAAATTGCAAAGATAATCTGGAAC